>NW_015639297.1:1173614-1196180 GCF_001515625.1 Sinocyclocheilus rhinocerous
TAAAAAACAAAAAACAAAAAAAAAACACGTGGGCTCCCCCAAAGTCCACGGTATAGTTCGAACACTGACTGTACTACATAGATGTTTTCTGTCAGCTCGATTTTTGAGTGGACTTTGCTGTTCCGATGAGCATGAACGGTATATGAGTGGAGCACACATAGAGCGGATAACACGCAGAGCGTCACACCACGTGAAAGTGAATCCTGCGCAGTGAACTAATTTTCGGCAGCCGGAATTTCAGTGCATCTCTAATTATTGGCGACATCAGAAATTGATATTATATAATAGCTGCTTTTATGAACATTTTAGCAATTTAAAAATATTTACAAAAGGATTTTTTTACACGGCACCCCGGTTGGGAAACACTGGCCTAGACAGTTGTCAAGGAAACCTGTAATATACAATTATTAGGTTCAGGTGTCAAAGCCATTATCACAGGAAAAGCTAACCCTGCATCCCAATGTTCATACTATCCATCCTAAATAGTATGTGAGATTAGAATTAGTGTGTCCCAAAGCAGTTAGTATGTTGAAAAAAGTAGGCTATGCCAAAAGTCCGCGGATGGTCTACTATTTCAGGTAGATTTTTGAAGTGTGGATCCGTGCACAGTGCACACTCTAATGGATAATATTACCCACAATCCATTGCGCTTTGACGAATGATTCGGTTCAGAACTTCAAACACGAATAAAAAGCATTAAAAAACTACAAACATAGTGGATGCGCACGACCGACGGTAGAGAGGTTTAGATAAATGTGTTTGAGTTACTAATTATCCACCTGGTAAAAAAATAAATAAAATTATTTAATGGTGTCTGTGTTACATTTGATCTGCAACAGCAATGTTAACTTTTATAAACATCCGTTTGTTCGTTAACTTTTAAGTGCATCATTATGCACAAAATATGAACAGAGTTCTCTGCATGAAGACCCGCGGCTCGCAGATCAACGTGCTACTTATTTTCTCTCAGATATGGTAGGAAGGAAGTTAAATGAAATGAAATGTGGAGGATGTTAACTGTGACAAGATGCTAACTTCATGTGATGTCCGTTAGCCCCATGTTACTTCATAACTGTTGTTATTCTTTCAATTGCAATAATAAAAAAAAAATAATAAAAAAACTGTGACAAGATGATTGACAGGCCAGTTTACAGTGATAGGATGAGTGTAATTATGCGACAGAGCGCTCCGTTAAAGACGCAACTGTATGACGTTATAGTACAGGGATCCTCAAATCTGGCCCAGGAGATCCACTTTCCTGCAGAGTTTAGCTCTAACCCTAATCAAACACACCTGACCATACTAATCAGTGTCTTCAGGATCATTAGAAAATCACAGGTAGGTGAGTTTGATCAGGGTTGGAGCTAAACTCTGCAGCGCATTGGCCCTCCAGGGCAAGATTTGAGGAACCCTGTTATAGTATTTCCCAAAGCTTTCCTACTCTTCTACTACACACTCAAAAGTGTGTACTTTTTCTTCACCAAAAAAGTACATACTTTAAGGGCGTAGTATAAGTAGGCGCATTGGGACGCAGCAACATTCTGTTCAGTCTTATTAAACTGATTTTGTAAAGCACCTGTAAGTTTTTGTCTTACATAATGAAATTCATGAATTCAATGGAAAAAAATAGAATTATTTAAAATATAGTTTTACTAGATTTAATTGTCTAAATTAATAGATTTAATAAGATGTGTCTATGAAAGAATAATTAATATCATATTCCTATGGCGAGAGATTCTCCAAACATTGAATATTAAACAACAGCATCAATAGCACACCTCTAAGTTTACTGAAAATAATGATAATTTGATAATGCTGATAATCATTAAAAGAAAAAAAAAACATGAGTATGAATGGTTACTTTTAAAGGGGTCATATGATGCTGCTAAAAAGAACATTATTTTGTGTATTTGGTGTAATGAAATGTGTTTATGCTGTTTGTTGCTCCATAATGATATAGTTAAGCATTTTAGAAACAATGATTATAATTTATACTCTAAGAAAAAAGGTAGCCTTAGCCTATATGCAAATTATACATATCTTATACACCAACATTCACTGTATTCATGTGTTAAACTCTTTGAATAACTTGTATAGCTAGTTTCAGTCTCTGTTATTAGTCATGTTAATTAATGTACATTAAGTATAGGGATAGCCTATCTTCTTTTGCAGTAGTTTTACCGTAAGTGGTTCAAGATAATTTTTTTGTGTAAACTACAAAAGTAGGGAAAAATGAAGTTAGATTTCATGCTAGAGAATCCTCAAATGATTTCAATGAAATACAAAGCCTCCAGAGTCAAGGGACCTTAAGCCCAATGTTATGAAGAGAGAGCCAGCAGCATGTGTTGGGAAATTAAATTTTGTAAACAGTATTTTGTATTTATTTTGCAGAGATTGAAAGTAGATGAATTTTGTTTTTGTGTTGTGTGTGGGTCTAGAAGAGGGTCCTGCACAACTGCATTTAGAGATACATCATGCACTCACGATGTAGTGCCAGATTGTGGCATTTAATGAACGCAAAAAAACAAACAAAAAAAAACTTTATGGTAATTTAATTTCATTTGATAGCAGAAATTAAAGTGAAAATCACTTTAGAGCTGCCATAAGGTCGCAAAACTCTGGACTTTTGGTAGTACCTAGGATAGCAAAGTTGAATTGAATTGAATATTTATATTTTTTCTTCTTACTGACTGGCTCTGTTCATTTGATGGTGGATCGCTGATTCCCCCTGCAGGTTATTGGTATGTATTTCAGCTAAACTCAGTTTAGTACAATAGCTGTCATTTCCTTACTTAAAGATTTTGGAGGGAGTGTTTGTTTTTCTTCTTACTGGAAATATTGTTTTTCCACTATTGTTAATCGCTGTTTGCCAAGATATTTCCAAGAAACAGACAATTAAGGTCACAGTTGTAATAACTGGAATTTCAACCCCAATTCCAGAGAAGTTGGGACATTTTGTAAAATGCTATAAAATCAAGAATCTGTGATTTGTTCATTCTCTTTAACTGTTATGTAATTGACAAAAGTTCAAAGAAAAGATTTCCAAAGTTTTCACTGACCAACGTAAATGTATTTTGTAAATATGAACACATTTTGATTTTGATGGCTGCAACACACTCCAAAAAAGTTAGGACAGAGGCATGTTTAACCCTGTGTCACATCAACCTTCCTTTTAATTACAATGTTTCATTGGTTGGGAATTGAGGATACTAATTGTTAAAGTTTTTCAAGCAAAACTTTTGTCCAGTCTCGCTTGATACAAGACTTCAGATGCTCAGCAGTCTGTGATCGTAGTTGTTTGATTCTCCTTTTCATGACTGGTCATACATTTTCAATTGGAGACAGATCTGGACTGCAGGTATGCCAGTCTAACACATTCACTCTGAGTCTACGAAACCATGCTGTTATAGAACATGCAGAATGAGAGCTGACACTGTCTTGATCTAATAACCATGGACTTCCCATGAAAGACATCATCTTGATGGCAGTATATATCTCTGTACAATCCCAATATATGCCTCCATGTCAATAGTACCTTTGCACATATGCCAGTCACCCATGCTCTTTGCTCTGCTGCACCCCCATACCATGACAGACTTTTGCATTTGTCACTGATGAAAGTCTGGATGGTCCTTTTGGTCTTTGGGACTGAGAACTCAAAATCCATTTTTTCCTGGAAACAAGTTGAAATGTGGACTCATCTGAGTACAGCACACATTTTCACTGTCTTTTTGACTATCTGAGATGAGCTCTAGCCCAGAGAACCTGGCAGCATCACTGCATAGAATTGATGTATAGCTTTCTCCTAGAGTAACAGATATTCAAGTTGCATTTCTTGATCTGGTGAAAGACCTAAATTCTTTGCAATTTTGCATTGCCAAATGTGATTTTTGATTTGACACTTCTCTCGTGAAATTTGGCACAAAGTGATGAGCCATGATCCAGCTTTGCTTGCAAAGACTGAGATGCTCCTTTTATACCCAAACATGATACCTTGACCAATTCACCTGCTTACTGTGAACTGTTTCAAAACAGTTTAACGTGGATATTCTATAACCTTTTCACTTTTATTTTGCCTCTGTCCCAACTTTTTTGGAATGTGTTGCAGCCGTCAAAAACTAAATTTGTTCATATTTACAAAATACATTAATGTTGGTCAGTGAAAACTTTGGAAATCTTTTCTTTGTACTTTTGTCAATTAAATAAAAGTGAAAGAGAATTAACAAATTGCAGATTCTTGATTTTATTGCATTTTACAAAACGTCCCAACTTCTCTGGAACTGGGGTTGTATGAACATGGCTATTGGCTCTACCCAGTCACCTGAAGAAGTCCGGTGATGCTTTGATAGGTGTGCCCACCCATGTTTTGACATCAGACAAATCCAGCAATGTTATAGGTCTATGTATCGAAGACACCATCCCACAGACTTGCGCATGCAAATTCATTCTCTGCCAGCAGGAGGCGCTGTTGGAGCAGAGATATAGCGGTTTCCCCGGTAACGGCTGTAATCAAAAATCGAAATGAAAATAACATCAAGTGTTTTCTGAAGACGGTCGGTTCTTTTCAATTATACATTCATATAAAAACACCCGTGTTGCATTTTAATTTTGAAACGTGCAGTGCTCAGTTTATTCAACGAAGTAG
This sequence comes from Sinocyclocheilus rhinocerous, assembly GCF_001515625.1. NCBI lineage: Eukaryota > Metazoa > Chordata > Actinopteri > Cypriniformes > Cyprinidae > Sinocyclocheilus > Sinocyclocheilus rhinocerous. The sequence goes on from NW_015639297.1 coordinate 1,178,260, forward strand.
TTAGAATCCTTTTGGAAAATCTATTTGTGGTGGTCAGTTTTGATTTTGTGACGGGCCGCCACAAATAACTCAATGTATGGGAAACACTGGACACTGCTATAAGTCAAATGCCCATAATCTTTGTGATAACAAAACAAAAAAAGTACTCATATTAGCGGTGAAATGTCGTCCGATTATGTCAAACGTCATACGCTCACTGGATGTCATGACAACTAATGCCATGAAGGAAAAGTTTCAATATCTCGCCTTAGCTTTCATTTCGGAACATCTCCAAAAAGACAATAAAAAAACTAAACATATGATTTACAATTTTAACATGCGTTTATCAAAGTAGGAAATTCGTGTTCTTGAAATACGAAATGGAGGCGGGTCCGGACTGATTTCCCTCCGGGTCCAGACTTTGAGATGCACTGGGGCAAGTTCAAGCTCAAACCGGTGTGCACCGTTTTGCTACGGTTTCCGGTTTGAACGACATGTTTCCTGGAAACGGGTAAGTGCGCGTGGCTACATCACATATGTTCCCACCCTCACCGTCACGGCACAAAAATACTAACAAAACTTAGTTTCGGAAAAATACTTTGTATTACAAATCTTTATATTATTTGGTTTTCAATTAATGCAATACATTGAATCACAGCTGTCTACAGTCTCCCAGTGGCATTACATTATTGGCCGTTTAGCGTTTGAGTAATTTACACCAAAAGAAAAGATAACGTCTATGCTGTCATGTCCGAAAACATTATTTTTGTCTTACATGTAATAATAAATTCAGACAAGCTCAGTACTGACTCGTTTTTTGTCCGTTTATTTTCATGAAATGGAATGTGTACAAAGGATTGTGGGTGATTAAAGGTTGCGAAGAATACATTCCATGAATCCTTCAAATTCAGCTGAATGAAGGATTTTTGTTTTTATGTTTTACGTCATAATGGAGGAGATGGTGGGAATGTTTCACCCACAGCGGCGCTGGGCGATGTACCTCAAGACCATGGCCAGGTTAGTTACACTGGTTTGCTGCGTTCCAATTTAGAGGCTGAGTCCTTAATTGCCGGACAACTTTAAATGCAGGTATTGGGTTGGAACTTACTTGAATAATATAATGATACATATGAAAAAATACAAAATACACGCACACACAAACACACAGCAGTTCAAATGCCAGCTGATATCTTTCAAAGGTGTGATTTTAGTTCATTGTCTTGACCATGGTGAACACTGGCAGGTTTGCAACCCTGATTTTTAGGCAGTTAACCATAAAAATAAAAAAATTGAGCATTGTTCAGCGGCATCTGCCACAACTGAACAGTTTTCTGAACGATGCAGCCTCTGATATGGTACGCAGCTGTAGTTAGCAATGATTTGTTAATATTCTGACAATAAATGTTGTTAGCTTCATTTTCAAAATAATCAGTGGTGGACTGTTAGGAAGTACATTCTTTAAGTATTCTCGTACAAATGTGTAGTACATAAGTTTTTTTTTTGTTTTTTTTTTCACAGGACAGCAACACTACAAAAATATGGTCTTTTACAACATGATGCATTGTTGTAGCTTAAACTACCCAACAGTATATGAAAGTAGGCTACTTTTAATGTAACAACCTTGAACATATTCATAAGTAAAATGCAACATACACAGTAGTGCAGCAGTAATATTAATGCAAAACCATCCTGACGAGTTCTTTTTCAGAACAATACTGTACATACTTTCGATACCTTAAGCATATTGGAGTATGCAATACATACTTTTACTTAAAGGGATAGTTCACTCAAAAATGAAAATTCTGTAATCATTTACTCACCCTCAAGTTGTTCCAGGTTTGGAACAACTTTAAGGGGAATAAATGATTACAGAATTTTCATTTTTGAATAATTTATTATTATAGAAATGATTACATTATTAAATTATATTAACCATAGGCCTAGGCTACCAGACTGTATTGCAAGTGATGTAGACAGCATTCGAATGAAGTTTATCATGAATAAATTTTACATTAAATTCATAAAATAAAATAGAAAAGAAAATGTTTTTAACCATCCCACAGTCTTGTAAGTCCATTGTAGGAGCTATGACTATTTTACTTTGCACACAGTGTATTTTCTTAATGGGTCCTATAAATATTTACATTTATGTGTAAATATTTCATAAATCTATTTGTTTATTTGCGTTTGTTATACTTAAATGAATGCAACTGTTTACCTAAGAAAATTAGGTACTGAAATGTTACATGCCTTCTACACAAAAATAGTTTTTAATGTTTTAAGAACCATAGTGTTTTAATAATAATAATAATAGTAGTAATAATAATAAATCTAAAATAAGGTTTACTGTTTTTGGTTTTACAGTTAATTATCATATATTTACAGAACAATACAAATGTTTTAATTTCAAAAAGCATTTTTCAAAATGTATTATTTAAAATGCTTTTCAAAGACATAATTTATTTATGAATTATGAATTTTTATATAATTTATAAAATGGTATAACATTTTTGTACATTGCACTGCATCTAACATATCATTTATATATATATATATATATATATAATATTATAATATTGAAATATTATAATATTGTGTTTTGCAGAGTTTGCACAATACTGTGGTATGGTCACCCACTTAGCTAATACTATTGATTCCACTTTTGGCCAGTTTAGAGATGGTGTAATCCCTGTCTCTGTTTCTGTTTTTCTCTCTCCCTCCCTTCCAGACTTGTCGTACTCTGTTTTTCCCTTTAGCTCTCTAGACCCTGCCCCTTGGTCATCTAACCTGACTTTAATTGGATGACAAGTCTGCCAACAGCTCAGCCATTGGTGGAGCTTAACAGCCATTATACTTGTTCAGAAGGGCTGTAACTGTCCAACAGCAGGGGAGGGAATGAACGAGAGAAAAGAAGGGAGTGACAGAAGCCGGGGGGAAGAAGGGGGCTCATTCAGCCTACGAGAGCGAGGAGGAGTGGAGCGGTTAGTGCATGGAGTAGGGAACTTGCTGCCTGTGGGAAAGTAAACAGCACAGGGTATTTGCCGCCCTCTCAGTGGCCTCAGTCCGGCAGCAGCGGATAAACGGAGGATGAGGATGTGTTCAAGGAGGCAGCTGATTTCATAGCAGGAAGTGCATGGGAGGTTGTTGGGATTAAAGTCCCTCTTGGGAGGTGCTGAAGCTTTCCTGTGGAAGTACTGCTGAGGACAAAAAGGTGAGTTGTGCTGTTTATTGGTCTATCAATTTCACTTTTCTTGTGCACACTAATGCTCTAAGTTTGCTTCTCGTTCATGCAACAAAGGCAGGGGCACCATGAAAAGGGGTCTTTTCTCTAGAGTGGGGGTAGGAGAAGAGGCGGCTGTGCACTCTCCCTAATTTCAGTGGCTCATTGGGAAACAGTGGGATCTTATAAACCTCCCTAAACCCTCTCACAGGCCGTTAAAGAGAAAAATAAAATTCTGTCATCATTTACTCACCCTCATGTCATCCCAGACCTTGTATGACTTTCAGTGGAACTCAAAAGATGATATTTTGATAAATTTCAAATGGTTTTGTCTATACAATGGACGTTCCATACTGAGACATTTTTCTAAATATCCACTTGTTCACAGAAGAATGAAAGTCAAAGAGCTTTGAATCAATATGAGGGTTAGGAAATGATTTTTGAGGGTAAACTATCCCTTTAACCCATTGCTAACCAGCAGAACTTCTGACACAGATGCAACTCTGAGGTGCTAAACGCGAACTGGGACTTGTTGAATATTTTCAAACTCTGTATGACCACATATCTGATTTAGAGATAAATTAGAGCAGCTTTTATGGACTAATTCCAACATAAGATCCATAATCACACACTTTGTGTAGTACTGAGGGGCCTCACAACCCCAGCACTCCTAATCTGCATCTAGCTGCCACTCAACTTTCACCGACTTCCTTTTACGCTTCCAGAATTAGATAGTTTAAAAATGGGCCATGTTACGTTTCCCTCCTTTTTTCTCTATGACAGTTCAGCGTTGTTAGCAGTACATGCATGTCCGAGAGAGCTGCAGTAGAAACGCACCCTGTCAGTGGTCTCTCCAATCCAAAGGGGGTTTTGGGCCCGCTTCGACCACATGTTAATGAGAATTTGAAGGTTTCCGTCTGGCACCCTGAGGCGTGTGAGAAAGTCTTCAGAAAGTCAAAGGTGTTGTACGAAGCCCTCTGCCCTGTCTGAGAACACATTACGCAACTACATGAGAGACATGAAACACTATATGTTCAGAAGGTGAAAGAGGAGCTTGAGCTTTTATGTGATTGTTTCTATAGACGTAAAGGCAGAACTGAACAGATCTTTTGAATTTGTGCATGCCAAACCACATCATGCTTTGAAGGTTTGAGGATGTGAATGAACAATCTGACTGAACAATGACATGTTACATGACTCTCTTTGTTGTGTGTTTTATGGTTATATGTGTTTTGGCATCACTATTATCAGGTGGCCAATGGAATTCCTTGCTCCAGTCATTTACACATGGTGACTCTGCATTTTATTTTAAAGTTGCAGTGAAACAGAAGTAGCAACAGATGTTTTTTTTTTTTGTATTGTGCCGATAATCTGACTATACCTACCAAAAAAAAGAAGAAGGAAAAATGTAATGTGCGACTTGATTTTATGCACCAGCTGTTGATGGATTTTAAATAAAGGCAAATGAACAATAGCTGATTGGAGAGTATGACAGAGAAGCCTGTCATTTTCATTGAAAGGTCCAGTTATGATGATCAATATTCAGTAATATTATTGCTTTAACAGCACTTATCAAATGAGAACAAAATTTGAACTGAATTGAGCTAGACGTTGACTAACTTTGTAACACTGACACTGTTATTGAACTGAATTGAATCAAGATTGAACTGATTCGAGCTGAATTTGTTGCATAATTTATGAACTTTGAACTTTGAAACATTTCATAATTGATGAATTTTTACTATATTATCATGTTGTTGTTAATGTTGTTAATGTGAAGCTGCTTTAAGTATTATGAGTTCAAAGATTTTTTTCCTAAATAAAAAATATATGCACACAAAAATTGTTTACAACAAGATCTATAACATGCATTTAAATAAATTGACCAAACTTTCATTTCATCCTGACTTTAACATACTATAATAATAATAATAATAATAGTAATAGTAATAATAATAATACGTTTTATTTATATAGCGCCTTTCCAGTGCTCAAGGTCACTTTACAGTGAAGATACAATTAGAAAAGAAGAACCTCAGTATAATAAACAAACGCGAGTTTTAAGAAGTGATTTAAATTCAAGAATAGTATTGACAAGCTAAGAGATCGGTGGAGAGAGTTCCAGAGTCTGGGTGTAGACCAGAATCAGAGGGGCGTAATGAGTGAGTTGGGATGTATGGGAGGTGCAGTTCACAGAGATACCGGGGAGCCAGGGTGTGCAACGATTTAAAAGTGAGCAGGAAAATTTTGTATTTAATACGATATGCAACAGGAAGCCAATCGAGATTGAACAAAATTGGAGTGATGTAGGCAGAGTGCTTGGTGTGGGTGAGTAGTCTAGCACCAGCATTTTGAATATACTGAACTGGCAGGTAAACCACTGAAAAGGGCAATGCAATAATCAAGGCGGGATGTGACAAAAGCATGGATAATGGTTTAAGCATCTTTAAAACTAATAAAACGGTGGAGCTTGGCAATTATTGTCAGCTATTACTTTAAAAGTGAATTATAGACAATCCCAAGGATAAATAATGCATCCTTGCATGTCTGTGGTCTGCAGAATCAGCCACTGCTGACCTGGCACATTTTGAGTATGTGCAATTGTGACAATAGAGGACATGTAGAGGTGTGGACACAGTCATCCTGCAGTTTAAATAGAAGGGTAAGGTGCAGTTCCATGGAACCGGCCATTAAGTCAGAACGCACTGGTGTTTTTGTTCATACATCCTGCTAAAATTAAGAAAGGAGATTGTGGAAGATAGAAATACATGTGCAAACAACAGTCACAAGTTGCAACACAACCTTATTTTATTATCTGACATACTGTATTTTAATATTTTGCACTGCCATTCATTCATCCTGTGCACATGTCCTGATTTAATACCCTGTGGACAAGGATGACATCATGAATCACTGTCAGCATATCCCTGAGCTGTCTTGTTGTAACTCCAGCTATTCAATGCGACAGACTCTTGGGATACTGATAAGAAGCGGAAAAGGACATTTCCTCCTTGCGTTGATACACTGTTGCCTCCATAGTTTTATTAGCAAGAACTGGTGGTTGTCAGCTGGTGGTTTGCAACTCAAAAATGGGTTGAAGGCTGCAGGGAAAACAACACAAATGTAAATATGTAATATAATAGTGTACAAAAGTTGCTTCAATGCTGTGAATATTCTTATATCAATCAATAACAATGTAAATGCTGTTGTTATGTTGCTGTTGCTGTTTTAAAAATCAGCAGACATACATCATGACATAGAACATTCTTGGAATGATGCTAAAAAAAGAGTGTGAATAATCCACCAGGGGGTAGAAGATGCAGTAGGTTATAGTTGTTTTGTTTTTCCCCCCAGAGAGGTAGGCCTATTGATTAAACACTTCTTACTTCTTATTTTATTGGGGTTGACATAAAAAATCCAATCATACATCCAATAAATTTTGTTCAGTTCAAATTCATCTGTTACTTACTGTACTGTAGATGAAGCTAGGCAAATTAGGCAGATGCAAACACAGACAGGTATTGATGCTTCAGGGACCATCATGGTAAATCATATTTATTATTGATTTACCTATCAATAAAAATGTAAAGGTCAGCATTCTATTCTGAATTTTCTATTCAGGAGAATGCAAGTACATTAAATAAATTTACATAGATTACATTTGTATCATTCTTAAATAATTTAAACTCTAAATATTACAAATGAAATTAAAAAGATTTTAGTTTAAAACTTAACTTCAATATATTATTTTAGTTATATAGTATTGTCTTTGGGAAGACAGAAGAGACATATCAAGAGCAAATAATCTTTACTGAAATCTATATAAAATAAGTTTAGCATAACATCTCTTCACAAATACCCACTATTAAGGGTGCTACACTTCTTCAAGAGAGTGAAAACAGAACAACATATGCTTTACAACATGAACAGCCAATCAGAACTGTTTACACAGTTACAATATATGCAGTAATGTTCTTCCAAGTTCAGGTAAATAACACATTTACACTGCCCCCAAGGAAAATATTATTGGTTTGTCTTTCATATTTTGGTAGACTTCGTGGAGTTCTCAGGTATGTTTAAAAATTAAGTTTGTCTCAGATGTTTCTCCTAAAATATTGTGATGAGTTATTAATTTAATCGATAGATTTTTTTTATTGATTTTTTTAAAAATTTCTTTTCCATGAGACTTTTTAGGGTAATTTCTCCCAATAAACCACAACTGACAGAGGTTCTGGATATCCATGCTCTGTGCTTTGAATATTGATGCAGATTGGTCTTAACTAATGTGCAGTCAATTCCAGTCTGCCTCAATACTTTTTAATGCCAATCGTAATGCTGCATTACACCATGAGAAAATAAGTTTATGGTCTGCTTCATAAAAATATACGTTTAAGCATTTTTTTGGGGGGGGGGGACTGTGCACATTTGTGGTGCCATCAGCCAATCAGCATCGTCATGATGTCAATTTCCTGTGATTCTCTTTGGTTGAGACTGTCATGTCATACATTGTTATCAAATGAATGAAATATTGGAGACAGATGATCCTTTCTCTTTAGCAGTGCTTGGTCCCACCATTTCTCACATCACATACCACTGACCTTTTGACTTGTGATCTAACAAACAGCCAGGCATTCCTCAGTGATGAATGCAGAAACAACGCTTTGTGAGTTTGTTCCCAGGTCTCATCACAAGAGTGCCATTGTGTGTGGTGTAACATGAAGTGGGCTTGCTTGAGAAACTGTGTTTGTGGTACACTGTAAGGGACAGAAGGCCTTGGACACAATGGCTTTATCAGAATGGACACACATGAATAGGGTATATTCTGAAAAACATGTCTGGTGTTTAGACTCCCTATATTACATTAGCATTTTTGTAGCTGATTCAGTATTTGAATAAACATAGGTAAATAATATGTAGTTAGGTTTTCAGACAACCAGATCTTGGCTCAAAGTGATGGTGTCTATTGTACAAGACACACTTAATTATTGATTCTAGTGAGCATGTCTAATGGGGTTAATTAGTGATGCATTACTGTCTAAGAATGTAGATGTGTGTAAATAAATCTGATTGTACCTTTATGGAAACCAAATTTTTGTAGTCCTTTAAGCATATAATATTCCATTGCAAACATAGATTTTGGATAATAAATTAAACTTCAACACATAATTGATATTCTGCCTTGTATGCCTGGCTGTGACATCATTTGTGTTCTGCACATAAAACCTTATTATCTGTAATTTATTCCCTTATCCCTATAGTTTTTTAAATAAAGTAATTCCTGTACAATCATGTCCTTGTGGATACTGAGGTCATCTACCAAAAGGCAATATCAGCAGATGTATCACTGCATGGAACTGTGCCAGCAAAGGAAACAATTGTGAGGTCATTAAACTGCCAAATGTGGGATGAGGCAGTATTTTGCCTTAAATGGTGCAACTCATTAAATTAAGCTATTTTTTGACAGTGTATAGACGTGATAACTAAAGAATGTCTAATCAACTGTGTATAGTGGTTTACAAGGGGGAGGAAAAAAGCAGGGTTGCCTATAATTACAATTTGATGACATCATTTTCACATTATCTTATAGTGTGTTGATCCAAAATAGTATGCCCAAGTGATACACAAACTTGCAATTCATACAATAACAATTTACAATAACTTTTTTTTCAATGTGTAACCAAACAGTAGGTGATGTAATTGTCATAAATCCATGCCTTACATATTTATACACGTATATCTTAGACATATATACACACTTTATAGAAGTGCAAGTAAAAGACCTACATGCAGTGTAGTATGATGTACAAAGTAACATTGGACTCTCCTTTTTTACAGAGCCCATGTCCACAGCTCACCAGTACCTGGAAAAGGATGTGGAGGAAGAGGAGCAGAAAGAAAAATTCAATTTTGAAGAGATCAGCAAACAGAAGTGCAAAACTACCTCTGTAGATGAAACAGCAAAATGCAGTGAGCCTCAGACACATTCAAGTGACTTGGAAGTGACTCAGGAAAAACATTCTGATAATTTATCCCAAGCAGTCTCTACAGTTTCTCCTGCTGGTCAGGAGTGTACCAGTTATTACAAGACTAGTAAGTTTCTACTTTGTAATTTCCACACATTATATTCACCTAGGAACGCCTTTTAGTATTGGGAATTACTAAAATACATAGTAGGGAAATATTACCATTTCAAGGCAAGCGTTTGCTATACATAAGCTGAGAACTTACCATTTTGGCATATACCTGCTTAAACTTTGGAAGTCTTAATGTTCAGTGGAACTTATTAGCCAACTTAAACTACTAGATTATGTAAAAGTCACATTTTCCCCTTTTCTTTACAGATGTATCAACTACCAACAAAAGGTAAGAATCGACACAAAGATACATGTGCTAATGACATTTATTGACACTTTCAAAACTTTAAAAGCAAACAAGCCAAAACCAGGAATCGGCAAACACAAGTAAATGGTTATGACTTCACTCGTTTCAAAAGCCTGAAACTGGTTTGGGACGAACGCTGGCTACTTTGAGCTGGTCCAGGAGCATTTTGGTTTGTGACAGGCTGATAATTCAACTGTGCTGAATACCAAATTCCAGGTTGCACTGACTCTGACACAGAATTTGAAAAAGAGACTACTGGGCTGCTCCAGGGATTGGGAACATGATCTGAATACAGTTTGGTAACTTGACTGCCCAAGCATAGAGGTCTAGAACCCAGGCTGTGATACGGTCTCATAATTCAACTGTACCTGGGGCTCTAAACTAGACTGCACTGGAATGCCTGGGGAAGAGCAGCCAGAAAGAGCTAGCGATTGGCGGCTAGGCAGCATTTGAGGCTGGGAACTTGACTGCCGTGCAATGGAAGAGATCTGGCACCCAGACCGAGAGACGGTCTCAGAACTTGACTGTGCCTGGTAACTGGACTGTGCTGGCATGACTGGGGAAGAGTAACCAGACTGGGATAGTGACTGGCGGCTAGGCAACATTTGAGGCTGGTAGCTGGAAGGTTCTGGCTTAAATGGGGGCTGATGCACATCTTGCCCTGGCCAGGCCAGAGGCCGGTAGCCAGGCTGTTGCAATAGTCTCAAAGTTCCAGATTTAGGTCCACTGGGCTGTGATACAGAACCATAATTAGGCAGTGCAGGCTTAGCTAGAGGCTGTCGGCTTGGAAGGACTGGGGGCTGGTAGCTAGGCTGTTCCGGCAGCTGTGCTGGTCTGAAAGTGGACAGGAGTGTTGATTGCAGTGGTCCAGGATGTCTGCTGGGTGGCACCACAGACACATAGGTGCCCTGCCCAGGCTTTACTGGGGCCCGGTATTCATGTTGTACGACAGGTTTGATGTGCTGAGCCAAGAATGAAGATACTAGTCTGGATGGAGGCGGATACCCATTCTGTCCTGGTTGGGCTGCAAGCTGGTAATTGGGCTGGGATACATACTCCTGACATGAATAAAGTTTGGAGCCAATCTGATAAATGTGTCCCCCTTGGGCCTGCACTGGCTTAAAATCCATTTGGGTGCCGTGCTGGACCACAGACTGGTAGCAGGATTGTGCTCTTTGCAGGCTGCTTGGCTGAGCCACAGAGTAGCTGGCTCCTGGTGACTGTCGGCTGCCGACTTGTGCAACCAGTGGCCTAACAGTTCGGTACACAGACTGGTAGTTGGCTTGTGCTGGTTGTTGGACAGCAAGCTGGGCCACAGACTGGTAGCTGGCTTGTGCTGGTTGTTGGAAACTAGCCTGAGACACAGATGGGTAGCTGGCTTGTGTTGGTTGTTGGACAGCAAGCTGGGCTACAGACTGGTAGCGGGCTTGTGCTGGTTGTTGGAAACTGGCCTGAGACACAGATGGGTAGCTGGCTTGTGTTGGTTGTTGGATACCAGCCGGAGACTCGGATGGGTAGCTGGCTTGTATTGGTTGTTGGATACTGGCCTGAGACTCAGATGGGTAGCTGGCTTGTGTTGGTTGTTGGATACTGGCCTGAGACTCGGATGGGTAGCTGGCTTGTGCTGGTTGTTGGACAGCAAGCTGGGCCACAGACTGGTAGCTGGCTTGTTGGAAACTGGCCTGAGACTCAGATGGGTAGCTGCTTTGTGCTGGTTGTTGGAAAACAGGCTGGGCCACAGACTGGTAGCTGGCTTGTGCTGGTTGTTGGACACTGGCCTGAGACTCAGATGGATAGCTGCTTTGTGCTGGAAGGCTACTGGACTGAACAATTGTGATAGAATTCGGTTTCTGGAGTGGCCTGGTACCAGAAAAGAGCTTGGAGCCATATTGAAGCCTACCTTTTTTGGGCTTGAAAAGAGTCAGGCTACTGGGCTGTGCCACAGATATATAGCTAGCCCCTGCTGGTTGCTGGCCACTGGACTGGGAAAGAGATTGGCTGGCCTGAACTAGCTGCTGGCTGGATGCCTGGGCTACAGACTGGCCACTTTCTTGCACTAGTTGTTGGCTACTGGGCTGGAACACTGACAAGTCAATGGCCGGAGAGAGTTGCTGGCTGCTGGGCTGAGCCACAGACACATAGCGGACCTGTACTTGTCCACTGGGCTGAGAACTGGCTTGAGCTAGTTGTTGGCTGCTGGGCTGAATCACAGACAAGTCAGTGGCTTGTGGAAGTTGCTGCTTACTGGGCTGGGCCACAGATTGGTAGCTGGCCTGTGCTAGTTGCTGGCTACTGGCCTGGGCCATAGACTGAAAGTTGGCTTGTGCTGGTTGTTCACTGCTAGGCTGGATGGCCTGTGCTAGTTGTTGAATACTTGGTTGAGCTAGAGTTTCATAGCTAGTTTGTACTGGTTGCTGGCCACTGGACTGGGCTAATTGCTGGCCGAAAGACTGACTCACAAGTGCATCGTTAGTCTTAGCTACCGGAGGGCTGCTCAACTCACTGCTGTGTTGCACTATTTGGTAGCTAGGTTGTGACACGGATTCATTTCGGGGGGGCAAAGGCATGAAAAATCCAAAGCTTGGATTCTGAACTGGCCTGAAACCTGAAAAGGGCCTGGAACCAGGTCGCCAAAATTGATCTCTTAGAGGCTTAAGAGGCTTTCTGCTTGACTGCCATGCAGACAGGGAGCTAGCCTGTGCTAATTGCTGGCCACTGATCTGGGTTAACTGCACGGAGCTAGACTGTGCCATGGTTCCAGAGCTGGCTTGTGCTGGTTGCGGACCACTGGACTGGGAGATTGTCTGCACTAGCTGTTGAGTGTCAGGCATTGCCTGAGAGTCCCTGCTGGTCTGCAGAGGAATTTGGGAAGTTAGCTGCACTGGCTTAAGAACAGAATCAGTGCTTTGCTGCAATGGCGTCAAGACCAAGGAAGAATGGATAGTGTCAGAGCCTTTAATGCCAACTGACTGACTTAAGCCATACCCTGACATGCCCATACCTACTGCATTACCCACAGAGCCATGAGCAACACTACCACTTCCAGCCGAAGCAAGTTGAGAGCCCTGAAGCTGGCTTCTGGTGTCTGAACCAGAACTTCCACTTGCCACTGGACCACCGGACAAGCCAGTCTGAGAACTGTAGCTTCCAGTACCATAGCCTCCCTTAACTGCAGCACTATAGATTACAGTCTTAGAACTCAGAGGCCTGATTGGTCCTGCTACATCTCTTAAGCCATACCAGTTGTAAAATGCTTGTAGTTTAACATCCTCCATGGGTTGACCATTTTTTGGGATATCAGGGTTGTAATATCCAGGATCGCCTCCATTGCTGACAGAGCTATAGCCATCAACTAAAGAATTCATCATTAAGACTTTTGACAAAGTTAAATTACATAATTCAACTAGATAAACTTACCAGTCACAATACTGTCATGAACACCAAGGCCTAAAAGTACTGCCAAAGAAAAACTGCAAAACATTTACTTTTAGTAACTGCAAAACACTTTAACACAGTCAGTAAAGTTGTTTGAGAATCGTAGAAAAGTTAATCAGCAAATCCATAAACTAAACATACCTTAAAATTTGCACTGAAGTAGTACCCATATCAAGCCAAGTAGTACCCTCAGCCAGGCATCAAAAAGAAAAAAGAAAGAAAGAAAAAAAACTTTTACCTAAACATGCAGCTTTGTTACTAAATACTAAACTGGTATTTTTATAGTGCTTGCCTCTACCAATCACCAATCACAGTTTACTAGATTATTATGCGCACCAATCGGTTGTCACGGCAACCTCTAATGGATCATTATTTGTTTCAGGTGTCATAGTATGTCAAGTGATATTTGGTTGGTGCCATTTATTTTTTAATATTGTATATTTTTTGTGTGTTTTTGTAAAAATCTAATGCATTCATTTGTAATGTTGATCTAAAATTTTCTTTTTCTTGGAGTATTGGAGTGATGATTTGAAATGGAATATAATTTGTGCTGTGTGAATCAACAGATTCTTAAACGCATTAAACCATTTTCAAGTGGTTTAAAATCTAGATAACCTGCACATTACTTAATTTAAATGTATCTTTATGGTGAACTGCATGCCAGGAAATGGCCCAGTTTAGTTCTGTTGTGTTATGAGGAAATGCATGATAATAGAAAAATCTGGCAGTATCATTCCTGTGAGCTTTGCTGTGGTGAAAGTTGTATTCAAAATGACACTTTTTCAGTTTATGCTACCGTTATATTCTGCTGAATGGATGTTTTCAACATGAAGTTGTCAATACTGCTGCAGGTTGGAGCTATCAATAGCTTTTTCAGTTGGTGGGGTGTGTCAGCACTTTTTACACTGATGTGCTGCTATTTCAGCATGTCTGATTCAGTTTATATTGTATTCAGTTTGTATTTATTTCCTGTGTATTCTCCCAAGCAATTTGTTCCACCTCTGTTAGAAGCTGAATATAGCAGAACCTATTTAACACCTTTTTTACTAACAATGCATCAATTAAATGATATAGCATGGTATAATAACTTGCTTTGCAATCAAGAAGAGGGACAGACAGACTGTTTAGGGCCTTGTGGGACAAATGTTGCAAGTAGAAGTTCTGTGTTTTGAGCTGCAGAGAAAAAGGATCTGTAACCCTGTTTCCAATGTTCACAAAGCAGAGGCAGGTAAACATACCCATGCAACATCTTCCCCCCGTTAACCAGGGGAGAAGTGTGTTTTGTAGGAGTGGAAAAGAAAATATACATCTGTAGTGAGAAGAGACGCACAGAGCTCACAGCTGTCTTATGTGCATTTTACTGCAAAACACCTGCTCTTTCCCCTAGCAACCGAGAGCTTGTGAGATTAGCTCTGACAGCCAGCTTTTATGATGCCATTCCACACACTTTTACATGGAATAACTGCAGTTAAAAGGATGTATGTCATGCTTTATATGAATTTACCGAGCTTATTTATATTTTGCACTTGGCATGTTTACCTTATTGCATGTGAAGTGCATCACTGCCCTCAAAAATTTAAGTAAAGGGTGGTGTGAATTGATATAAGCATGTGTGATGATGTGTCATTGGAGGCAATAGATGATGGCTCTCAAAAGCACTATTAAAACGTGTAGTAGACTGTTGAAACTGAATGCTGAAATACATTTCAATGACCAGAAATGCTGTAACATGACAACGTCATTCCATGGACAGACTTTCCATCATCTTCTTTCCTTGTAACTAACACTTTTTGTGTACCACAGCTCATAGACATTTGAATTTACTGTAGTTAAATTAAGTTGACATAACAAGCACCACCACTACTGGGTTGACTGGCCTGCAGTACTAGTATTTGTATAATATTATAAACATTTATTTCAATTTAATCAAATTCTATGAAGATAAAATAACTCATATTGCATTGGTTATTCGTCTCGGTACTGTGAAAACTCTACCCCATTTCCATTTTCAAAAGCTTAAGTCCTCCACACCAAACACTGTAGCACTTATAATGAAACACAAGTGCTTTTTGTGTTACTCACTATATGGGGCGGCGGAGGGCTCCTTCTCTCTTCCCCTTCTCTCCTACCACCCAGTCTTAGACTTGAGCTGATCTCAGTACGGTTATACCCTTGAGAGGTCAGCAATAATATGGCTCTATTTTTGGGGAATGTTCCAGAGACCAAGCTTCCACAGTCTCTGCTGCACCAGAGGACTTAAATGAAAAGGAAGACCAGACTTGCACTGAGGTGAAGACCGAGAGGGAAACATGCACTGTTAAAACTGACACAGGAACAGAGGATATCAGACCAAGCCCAGCACAAAATGCTGAAGGTAAGAGATAAAAATAATAATAATAAACGTCTCACAGTTATAGTGTTTAAATACTAAGTAATACTTGAATATTCAGAAATGAGTGACACTGTTGGCTTTATTTGTTTCTTTCTTCATTATATGTAAAAACAAGAATGCACTATTGATAAATCAGTATTTGTACAAGTTTTACATAATGGATTCAACAAAAAGCGCGTGTGCACTTATAAGTGTTATACAAAATGGCAAGTGTATCATTAGAACGGAGCCTAAAGCAACATTTGAAGGAAAAAATGAAGTTCGCGTGCGCATAAGAAATCCATTAGAAATCCACATGCTTGAAGTGTGAAGACGAGATAGGCCTCTATAGCAGGCTATTGTACATACTACAATTTTGTTCTTGTTCAAATGTAGGCTACCACGTTGACGATAGACGGAACAAATAGTGTAGTTTCTTCGCATTTATTGGCGTGATGTTTGTTGCACTTATCTGCAAGTAAACAAAGACGTTCTCGCGAACACGCCAGATAGGGCAGGTTTGTCTGTATGGTCAGTGTTTCACCTAAATCAACCGAATGAACGAATCATGGACTGCTGTTATTAAGCCCACTTTTATCTTGGGCTTTTTGGAGCTTAATTGGTCACCATCTTGTCATCCCAGTGTATCACGGATGAAAATGTCATACAGGTTTGGGCAGACCAGGGTGAGTAAAAATTACTAAGTTTTGCTATTGTAACAGCTAGAATAACGTAAAAACCATGTTTGTATATTTAAAACGTTGTGGATTTTCTTGCAAAATGATACAGAACTTTTAGAGAAAATAACAGCGGCCTACTTAGAAAAAGTTGATTGTTTTTCGTTATGTTATTCAGAAAAACAAAAATATAGGAACTGATAGGCCTACATAAACGTTGAGCGAACATTTTGCCGTAGGCTACAAACGCTAAAGTCCCCCCCCCCCGCAAATGTCCTTTTGGCTCCGTAGAACCACAACGTAAACCTCACGAAAATGTGTTATTTTACTAAATGCTGAATTTTGGGCTGTTTCGAATAGATGTGTCATCCCGCTACTGTAGTTGGCAAGTGAGATTACTGGTGTGAGAACACATGGCTGTTTCCACCCTGATCTTATTTCCGATTGGAAAAGCAGTTGTGTTTGGTTTTCTGAATTCTGATATGGTGACAGATTGTCAGATAAGTTCACTTCCTTTGGTAGCATAGTTTAAAATAGCGCCAGCTTTCTGCTGTATGGCCTGCCTTTAGTTCAGTGTTTTTTCTCTGAGTGCAGCTGTCTGATGAATTGGAAACGGAGCATGGGTAGTTTTAAGAAGAAATTGCACTCAACAAATCTTTTAAAAGAATGTGGCACGCCAAGTTCAGTTTCATTGACATGTTTTGATTGATGTTGACTAAGAATACGGGGTAAAGCCAATCACATAAGTAGCACAAAAAACAGCAGAAAACTCACAAGAAGTAATGCTATGAGCATATGTCTCTGTGTTGGCTTGGATAAGCAGCTCTCAGATCATAAAATCCTATAAAAAATGCAAGCAAAGAAGAACAGTTTTGTTTTTGATGCTCTGTTCTCTATTTTCTGTCAAGGGACTGTTCACAAAAATTCATAGGCTTCTTTCTTTGCTTTTATATGGTAAACGCATCCAAACTAATGCACTCACAGTCCTTAGGCGCGTGCATTTCCTTTTTTATTTTTTTTTTATTTTTTTTTCCTTTTTAGGTGAGACCTCTGCTGATTCAGAACACCAGACGGCTGGTCCGGAGGTGATCTATGATGATGTACCCTGTGAAGAAGATCTGTCTTCAGGAGAAGGTCAGTTATAGATTGTGTTTGGGTCTGTCTTTGGCGTATATACTGCAGATCTCCAAGACTGTTTGCTTGTTGCATGTATCTGGGTGTTTCCTCTACAAGCATTATTTGTGTACCAGGTGTTAGTTTTTATTATAAATATTTAGAACTATTTTTTACAAGGTTAAATATTAGAACACTTGAAAATGATTTACTATACTTTTATAATTAAGCTTTCTATGGTTTGAATATATTTGATAGTTTTACTCTTGTTTCTGGTCTTAGTGATCTTAGTGTTCCATCTTAAAATATGAAAATTCATTAGAAAATATTAATTGGCACATTTACAAATGATGATAATATAAACAAAGATTGAAAAAACATAATCCATTTGAATATTTATTGTGTAACAAAAATAGATATATACTGCTTACTGCTAAAGCTTGCAAATCAGATTTTAATGTAATTCATATAAAATGAAATGTAGAAATACTGAAAATATTTTTAAAATGAAATTAATGAAATTTTATAACTATTAACATACTGATTATACATTTATTTATACAATTTACAGGCCTCCAAGAGGTATTAAGATAAACAGTCAAACACTTTGATTACATTTCAGCCATGTATCTAGTGTCATGCATATTTTATTAGGTTGCTTTAAACGTTGAAAATAAAATATGTAACACAACATAATATGGTGACATTGACAGTGCTTTTTGCTTACTATAGATGATCTTGTCAA
>NW_015639297.1:1197819-1232113 GCF_001515625.1 Sinocyclocheilus rhinocerous
TATATATATATATATAATTTTACACTATCAAATTATATATAGATTTTTTAATTCTACAAGGGTTAAAGTGCCTGTGGTTGAAGAAACACCCATCTTTGTGTTATATAGATATTTTTGTATCGCCACATCATTGTTGGTAGTCCTTCGGTATTTACAGGACTGTACTGAACCCTGCTTTGCTTTGTGTGTCAGCTGACTTGATCTATGAAGACATACAGAAAGGGGAGGGCTTGCAAGGGCCCAATAATGGCTGGAGCTCAAGTGAGTTTGAAAGCTATGATGAGCAGTCCGACTCTGACAGGGCGCCAACCCGCAGCAAGGTGCGTGTGTGCATTTGTGTGTTAATTCAAGACTCCCCACAACTGCAATAATTACATCCCGACAAACATCTGATTTATTTTCACACATTTTCACATTCCTCATAATGATAAACCACAAAGGGCCGTAAAAAGATTTAAACCCTCCAAGGTTGCAGGCTGATTGATTGGTACGTGGTTTGATGATTTATTTGAGATGCGGGTTCTTGTGATACTTTAATGGTCTGTGGAGGGTTGCTGTGTGCTTTGCCACCACAAGAGTGCAGTGTTGGCCAGCACTTGCCTAATCGCTACTAACGCTGGGTGTAACTGACACACTTTTCCACTGCTCTATATTGCTGCGAATTTGAATTCAGTGTGCACTGTGTTATCTGCCCTTACACGTTCATGAGGTCACACTGGTATGGAAAACACTGCACAGGCGGCAGTCCCTCAGAAACCAATTTCCCATGGCCAGACTCACCTTTACCTCCGCTGAATTAGGCTCCATAAGATCCCTACTGCCAGACGACTCACAATAAGCAAGAATAAGATTGCTGAGTCTAATACCACAGTGATTTGAGCTCAGTTTAACAGTTATTCCTCCAGCTTTTTAGTGCATGTATAATTGGAAAGGAATGGTTTTCTTTTCGAAAGGTGTCAAGAGTTCCTATAGTGGGCTTGTTGAGATTAAAATGAACTCACAAGGACAAACAAGCAACAATTGACTTCACTACAGTACTGGATAATTGGGCTTTGGTCTTTGCAGCTGCATCAGAAACAGACAGTTTTATTATGAAAAAAAATAATAGTGACTGAAATACTTGATGGCAGTGTCTGTTTTTCTTTACAAATAGATATAAAATATTTATGAATATACACTGCAATTCAAAATTTTGGGGACAATAAGATTTTTAAGACAGAAATTAATGCTTTTATTTAGCAAGGATGCATTTAATTCACCAAAGTAATAGTAAATCCTTTTACAAAAGGTTTATATTTCAAATAAATGCTGTTGTTTTGAAAGTTCTGTTTATCAAAGAATCCATAAAAAAACCCTCTCAACTGTTTTCAACATTGATAATAAGAAATATTTCTTAAACACCAAAATCAAAATATTATAATGATTACTAAAGATTTATGCAACGCTGAAGACTGACATAATGGCTGCTAAAATTTGGTTTTGCCACCACACGAATAAATGCGTTTTAAAATACATTAAAATAGAAAACTGTTGCATTTAAACTGGGGCTGTCAACATTAACGTGTTAATGCACACGATTAGTTCAAAAATCCTTAACGTGTTAAAGTAATTTAACATAATGCAAAATTGCTGAAACACAATTTCTTTTCTAACCCTTTAACCAGATTTCCCTTCTCTGTCCAGTCCAATGATTCAGTAAGCGAGTGCATTTAAACAATCAGTCCAAAACAGCACTGATGTAAAGAAAACCAGGCTGATTACATCAGAGAAGGCGGAGAGAAGAGAGAATCAAGTTACGTTTTTAGTAAATTATTCATTCAAATGTGTTTCACTTTAAAACACAAGCTCTGTCATTTCAGTACATTCACATTGTTTCTACACACATTCAGGATGTTTTGATTCGTCATGTGTATGTTGCTGTGTTTAGTCATTATGAATGGATCTGTGTACTGTAGTATGTATAAGCAATCAGCTCAAAGCGGTTGGTTTAGGTTTTTTTTGGTGTCTCCATGTGGTCCTGTTCGGTATCGCAACTTGACTTGTCAACTGTACACTTACTGGTATACGCATTTTTAATCTGTGCATAAATTTATCAGTTGGACTACTTATAATTTGGTTCTTTGGTGTCCTTTTGGAGTCTCCAAGTGTCCTTTTTTGGAAAGACATCTCTGCTGGATATAGCAATAGATATGATAGATATGACGACAAAACAAACATCTTAAACAAGCTAAATCTTGTATTTGTACAATTATTTGTAGTTGTATGTTTTTGTTTTAAATCGTTTTCCAGTTTTTTTTCCCCCAAATGTTCCATCATCTAATTGCGGAACTGCACACACAAGATTCAGGGATATCAGAGGCACTGAAGGCAGCCTAGGTTCATTCTTTGAAAACTGATCAGATGGAAGCATATTATTCGACAGCATGTTTCACAAACATTGGATTTGGATGTGATGCCTTCCTACCTCCGTTTTGGATGCAGCCTGTGGCTTTGTTTTGGAAATGAGTAGGTGCTTGTCTGAGATTCACATTAGCGAGGGTGCACGTTTTGTCATAATCTAATCTTCCTCTGTCTATCCGACACTGCTTTGACTTAAAAATTAAGCCATGCCCCTGATTCCAGTCATTTCTCTTGCATATGCTTTTGTGGTTGATCCTGATTTTGCCTTACCCTCATCACTTCATTTCCCTCACTTTTATGCTTACCCCTTCATTCCTTCCTCTCCTCCATGTTGCCATGTTATTGCGCTCTCACCCATGGCCTGCATTGTTGCCGTGATGATACCCGTAGCTCTCCCCTGATGTTCGACGACTGAGAGAACGTTACACCAGGACCAAACAGGAGCTAGCCATGAGACTGGGGGGCAGACATCAGGTACACTCATGCACGTATGGGAAGAATGGGCTTTAGTAGGGTGAAATAGCTCAGAGCTGTAAATTGGAGCAATCACACAAACCTGGGATCAACTTGTTACACTCCTTCTCTTTTGCGCTTTTCCCTGCTGAAAGGACCAGCATGAATTTCCATGCTGTTTTATGCTGGTCAGTTGTTGCTGACCAACATAGACTTGCCGTCAACCAGACAAACTTAAATGTAGTAAAAAGCCTGGTGGCGCACTGACATCCCAGCATCCCATGCTTGGGGCCAGCATCCAGAGCACAGCATATGTAAGTCTTTTTCAGCAGGGTAAGTCTTTTTCATTTGAGTTTTCTCTCTCTCTGTCTTGCTTTTCTGTCCCTTTTTTATCTGTGTTCTGAGTCTCAGGGTCCATACATTGTGTTGTATGCTCCCAACAAACAGAGCAGAAGAGATACCTGTAGAAGTTCACCGCACTTGATCTTGTTTGGTCAAATAAATTTCATGTCATCAAACACAGACAACAAAGAAGTTGTGCAGATATTTGATGTTGTCTGCTTATATATATGCTATTCATTTATACAATGCTATATACAATAAAAAATGTTACATTATTTTTAAATATAATACTTTTTTTTTTAAATATAACGTATTTAAATATGAAATAATATAAATTTACACTACTGCTCAAAAACCACAACACAACGAAATTCGCACAACACAACAGAAACATGTCGCAACACAACAAAATTAGCACAACACAACGGGAACAAGTCGCAACAAAAAGAAATTCGCACAACACAATGGAAACATGTCACAACACAACGGAAACAAGCCACAACACTGTGAAATTAGCACAACACAATGAAATTGGTCCTATGCATTGGGTTGTGGAGATTTTGTTGTGTTGTGCACTACTGGTCCACCGTACTCTCTCACTTTTTCTTACACTGTTGTAAACAAACCGTTCAGATCGCTTCCACTATAAAACACTCCCATTTTGCTTCAGCTCTCCTGATCTCTAATTTGCTATGTATGACGGTGGGTTATGGGCACACTTGTGTATATATAAAGTAAACAGCTCTCATGTGGTTCAAGCAAGACATTTCCACATGCTCTCTATTAATGACCTGCTTTCGCAGAGATGGGACGCCCCCTCCTTTTTTTAAATATAAAAATATCACTGTAGCTTGATGTTCTCTCACTCGCTTAGGATCTTGTGGCTTGTGGCCATCGGAACAGCACTGAACTGGTGTCTCACAAATGGCAGGCGAACCCGAGCACGGCTGTTTACGCTCGAGGGCTTGAGATGGTCGACCTTTTTCCATAAGGGTCCACCACGTCACTGGTTTTGGAGGTACTCCAGCTCGGCTGCCTATGATTTTCTGTTCGCCTCTGGTCCCTTTTGCAGGTCCATCAGCTGATGCGGGCGGCACGTAGCGGAACGAAAGATGGCCTAGAGAAGACCAAAATCGCTGTGATGAGGAGAGTTTCATTCCTACATAAAAAGGACCACTCAGGTAATCTAAGAATTTAGAATTTAATTTGAGAATTTATCTTCTTTCGAGCACCCATCCTTACTCCTTTTCCTTTGATTGATAGAAAAAATCCCATTCAGGAAAGAAGCAATTATACATTTTTAATGCTTTTTTCCCCTCAGATGAACAGGGCTGTTCATTAAATTAAGCTAGACCTCTTTACAGATGGCAGATGATCTGGCTGTCATGAGTCAGACACGGCAGAAAAAGGCTGATGGAGTCCCAATACCTCTCAGTGCTTTCTTGTATTTTGCTTTTAAAAAGAAAATTGACTCTTGGAGGTTGGAGGCTGAAAAAAAGATGATGTGAAATATTTGGGAAGCTGAAAGGCAGTATAAATCAGACTGGGTCTTTAAAATAAAAGGTAGGGAGAAGAGCTGATGAGGGCATTTGGTGCACAGGAAAATTGGCTGGGATTGGTCCCATAATGCCCTACTGTACAATGGGGTAAGGTTACCTTTTGGAAGTGGAGACTGGCGCGATGCCTATTGAAATTGCACTCTAAATGAGGTACCACACTGCGTATAGTGCTAAACATTTTGATTTGGAGGTTCTTTTATTATCTTGAGATGCTGCAAAAACTTGTGTGAAGATTTTAAACCTTTGGGAAAAGGTGCAAAATTGTATGTCGGATGGTTTTCCTTTGTAGCCGTGTGGATTGAAAGATTGTTTGGATGTGGTTTAGAACAGCTTGTTCGGTACTGAGTTTGCAATGTACTTTGAATGTACTTTTTTCTGTTTGAGCATCTCTTCCGAGTTGTAATAAGATAGTAGTATATTCTTAGCTTTGCAGGGATATATGGTATGTTTGAACGTGTTTTTGTGTATCCTGACAGATGACACTGAGGATGATACAGGGTATCTGGATGTGATGGTATCAGAGGCAAAATTTGCAATGTACTTTGAATATACTTTTCTGTTTGAGCATCTCTTCCGAGTTGTAATAAGATAGTAGTATATTCTTAGCTTTGCAGGGATATATGGTATGTTTGAACGTGTTTTTGTGTATCCTGACAGATGACACTGAGGATGATACAGGGTATCTGGATGTGATGGTATCAGAGGCAAAACACCCACCTGCACAACTGGGACCAATGCCAGATGGGCTTAGCAGCCTGCAGGTGTGTGTATATGTATTTATTGATGTTTTAAATTGAGTGTGTACATAGTCCATGCCAAAATATACACATTTGAGGGAACCCATCAATTTGGTAGTAAAATTTGCATCCCAACCAAAGTGAAGATCTTTTCTTTTCAAATTCATACTATGGGCCAGATTTACTAACAGCTTGCACCAGAGCAAACCGTCTTTTGGCGTTAAAAATGTACTGTCAGGATTTACTAAAGACACGCAGTGAAGAATTGGCGCTGAAAAGGCGTGGACGCAGTTATTTTTGGGCCTGACCTTATTGAATTTGCATTTGTAGGAGTTTCCCTTTCAGCCACAAAATTTATGTGAGGAGAGTATTCAAATGAATCACGCAACCAGATTTACTAACATTTGTGCTCGTCAAATTACTGGTATTTACGCCATTATTTAACACCCCAAAAAAGCATGTCTTAAAGCAGTCGGTAATGTGCACTGCTCTTGGTAGATTGCGCTGGCTGCGTCTGTGTTCTTTAATGTGCGCATTGTTAGTAAATCAGCCGCAGAATTTTCCCCACTTTTATGGAATTGCGCTCTAATGCAAATTTTCCCTGTTTAGTAAATCTGGCCCTATGTCACTGTTTAATTTCTCAGTTTTCTCAGTTATCATGCTTATTGTGAAAGTTTTTCATCTTGTCCAAATTTAAATCAATATTGTAGACTTAACAAAATGAACTGTGGAAAGGCAAGAACACAGTTTAAAAACAAATTTGCTTGCTCAAAAATTAAGCGAGAAATCAGCACAGCTTTATGTTATACAGATTACATAGTTTAAGTACGGTAAGTTATTGTGCCACTAAATATAAATGTTGTATAATGCACATTAAAATACGTTGATCATCTGTTTTATCTATAGATCGAATGCATCGATACATCTGTTAATATAAATCATATAATTTAGATTTAATGATAAATGAAAGCTGTAATATAAATACTTACATAATAAATTATATAATTACTTAATTTACAATAGATATTTTTTTGGATAGATTATTTACAATAGATATTGACTACTGTTCGCAGAAATAATTAGATTCAGCAGTTGCACATTAAACTGATCAAAAGTGAAAAAAACAACATGTTTTATAATGTAAGAAATGTCTTGACCGTCTTGACCGCAGATTGTCCGACGCCATATTTTGGGCTCCATTGTGCAGAGTGAAAGGAGTTACCTGGACTCTCTTAAACGGATCCTACAGGTAAAATACTACTGCATCTGTCCCAAAAACAGCTGTGTTGGTGAAATTGTTGAAAAAAAAATGCTTTTGATAGGATTCAGTAGGGTCAATTTGCAAAGACAAAATGCGTTCACATATCGCGTCTTTTGCGCGCTCAAGTTCATTATTTCAAATGTAGGCAGGCGCGCTCATATTGAAAGCGACGCGGTCCGACGCGCTAATTTTTTCCAGGCGCTTCGCGCCGCATCGAGATAAAAACATTTAAACTTTTCAGAATGCCGCAAGCGCACCGCGGGTCATGTGACAAGAACAAACCAATCAGCTTCATCCTTTCCCGTAACAACATTGAAAGCTCAGCCAAGATGAAGGAACAGCTGATCATAGCTGTACAGGGATAGCCATTTTTGCAAGCGATTTTTTTTTGTGCTGCAAATCCATTTATCCTTTTCTGAAACTTCCGCGTCTTCATGGAGAGCACAGGCCATGGTTGCTTAGCAACGGCAGACGCCTCTGGAGCGCAAGCGCCCAAACGCTTTGGAAAAAAGCAGAAAGCGGCGTGAACATGTGAACGGCCCCTTAAACGTCTTTTTTTCTTCAGTGTGTGCTAACATCAAACTGAAACTCAATGATTCGATACTTCATACTCAGATAAATTTAAAAAACGTAGTTAAAATTCTAAAGTCAAATATTATTGCCACCTTTAATGTTTCTTAGAAATGCTTGTTATATGTAAACGTTAGTCAAAATGTCCCTATTTTTGTCTCTGACTGAACAACAAAAGTCATTGGAAGGATTCTAAATAATGTCAAGACGCTTCCTAATGTGAAAGCCCAGCTATTCAATGCCTCAAAACAAAAGATTACACTATCACTTTTCTTTAAAGGCAGGGTATGTGATTTTTCAAAAACACTTTAGAAAATTGATTCGGCCGAATAGCAACTGGGTTGCGTACGTATATGTGGGCCGGAGCTATCAAAATAGGGGCAAGACCCTTTTGGGGTAGGGGCATATTTGTTTTGGTGATTTCAAATATCAACATTGGCTACCAGAAATCACTTACTCTGCCTTTAATAATGAATTTGCCTTCACATTCACATTCCTTTAAATGGAAGCATGCAGATCTGGTGGGTTTCATAGTGTGGAGTTTCATTACACATAATTCTGATCTCAGCTAGTGTTGGAGAGAAAAGCATTTGTTATCACACTCCTTTGAAGGCACAGGCACCGTCTAAAATTGAATCGCAGATCAATGACAGCTTTACGCTCTATGAAATCTAGTCATTCAGGATCTGTCTCCAAGCTTTGTTGTCAAATCAAAGCTCTGCCGGGTGTACTTTACAATTCCTGCTCTCTTTATAGCATGCTAGACATGGTCTAGGGTGTTTAGATCAGGTGAAGTGGCCCCAAAGCAGGCGAGTGGGGGGCTGCATAATTAAGTTTAGTAGTGCCGTTGTGGGCAGATGCATCTTTAGAAAAAGATATAGTCCCATTGCCTCATCCTTTGTCTTGTTTTCTCTTTGTCGATAATTCATTAGTGCTGGAGACTTCAGGGTAGGAAAGAAAGCAGCCATGAAAAATCTATTGTGTCCACAGTCTAACTAGCAAAGTGTCTTTGCTTTTAAAGATTAGGTCTTGTAGTTTATCTATGAACATCACTAGCTTGTTTTGCAATTTAAGGAAATCAAGCCTAAACAAACATTTAACTAAGCACAGTTTGAATTCGACAATGTTGGAAAACAGTCAAAGCCAATATCAGAGAATTAACATTAGCAAATGAACAGTTTAAAGAAATTGTTCACCCAAATGTTGTTATGCTTCACTCACCTGCATGATACTTTATTTATTTTTTAAGTCATTTTGGATCTTAACAACCGCTTTCATATTTATTGTATCAAATGAGTAGCCCAAATATTGTGTTCAGTGAAAGAAAGTCATATGGGTTTAACTTTCCATTTCAGTTTAGCATTTTTAGGTGTTGTTGTAGGTTTCGGAGAATTAAGAGACATTTCAGGAGTCGTCTTTGAAATATTGTGAAATATTCAATTTTAAAAGAACTGTTCTTTTTTTAATACATTGTTAAAATGTATTCCTGTGATGGAAAAGCTGAATTTTCGGCAGCCATTAGTCCAGTCTTTAGTGTCATCCTAGTGTGATCCTAGTGTGATCCTTCAGAAATCATTCTAATATGCTCAAATTCTTCTTAGTATATTATTAACAATTCTTATTGTCAATGTTTAAAATTGTTTTTTTTTCTTAATATTTTCGTTAAAACCATTATACACTAACATTCAAAAATGTGGAGTCAGATAGCAGCCATTAGTCCAGTCTTTAGTGTCACATGATCCTTCAGAAATCATTCTAATATGCTCAAATTCTTCTTAGTATATTATTAACAATTCTTATTGTCAATGTTTAAAATTGTTTTTTTTTCTTAATATTTTCGTTAAAACCATTATACACTAACATTCAAAAATGTGGAGTCAGATTTAAAAAAAATAAATGAAATTACTTTTATTCAGCGCTAATGCATTTAATTGATCAAAAGTGACAGTAAAGACATTTATTTCTATTTCAAAATATTTCTATTTCTAATAAATGCTGTTCTTTTGAACTTTTTTCATCAAAGAATCCTGCAAAAATTATCACGGTTTCCAAAACAATTATAAGCAGCACAACTGTTTTCAAAATTGATAATAATATGAAATGTTTCTTAAGTACCAAATCAGCATATTACAATGATTTCTGAGAGATCACATGACACTGAAGGCTGGAGTAATGATGCTGAAAATTCAGCTTTGCCATCACAGGAATAAATTACATTTTAAAATCTGTTACACATTTTTTAAATTGTAATAATATTTCACAATATTACTGTTTTGACTGTATTTTTGATCAAATAAATGATGTCTTGGTGAGCATAAGAGACTTCTTTTAAAAACATTTAAAAAATCTTAATGATTACAAGCTTTTGACTAAATAAATCTGACGTCTTATACAATAGCTTGAGACAAGATACATACAATATAACAAAGACTAACTGAATAGTGAAACCCTGAAAAAAAAAGATATGTATATGTGTTCATCTCCATGTGTTCCATTACATGCGTTGTTCCAAAAATGTATTCATATATGCATATTGCACATATATATATATTTTTTATTATGCAAGTAAGGAATGTGACAATATTTACAAGTGCCAAATACATATTGCATATTGCACATTTGGAATCTTGTATTCAGATGAATGAAATGGATAATGCATAGTGTGATATTTTTTTATTTTTTTCCCCCACCTTGCTGTTAAGCTTAATTCAGCACATTTTTAATCTCACTTCCTTGTCAAGGTGAGGCAAGTTGGAGCTGTAAATGAATTATTCCTCATGTATAAATATAAAAAAAATCAGTAATTGCATACATAAGAAATATCTACATTTCCTATGGTCCTCTAGGAATACCAGCGACCTCTGATGGAGGCCGAGCCTCGGATCCTCAGTGTCAGGAAAATCCGGCCCATTTTTTTCCGTCTGCGGGAGATCATGCAGTGCCACTCCATGTTCCAGATTGCCCTGGCATCTCGGGTGGCCGAATGGGACTCTTGTGAAAAGATTGGGGACCTGTTTGTAGCTTCAGTGAGTAGGAAAATACTTGAAAATGACTGACCTCTAAACTAAACTACAGAACACTGAGCATTGTGTGTTATTATGCTTCTCTGTTGGCAAGCTGTTTCAGGTACTAATAGTGTTCTGCTCCAGTTTACTTCAAAAGCATAGTCAATTACTATGAGTGAGGATGGCTGTCTTTTACCAAAGTGTGTTGGCACCACTGGGTTGCAGGGCGTCTAATGGACTAATGAATGAGGTTTCTGTAGTGACCCTCCTCACAGGCAGCATCCATAAGCTGCTCTCATTATTCTTCCGTTAAAAGATAGAGTTTGGCCTGTCTGACCTGCTTTTATTGCATAGCACTACTGGTTTTTACAAAGTCCCTGGAGCACAAAGAAGTACCATAGAGAGAACACTTAAAGCTGAAGTTGCACTGCTGTGCATTGGAGAGCAGAAAATACCCACAAACCACATAACACATCATATTGCATCCGTTTGCACAGTTCTTCTGTTATTGAGTGCATATGTACACACTTTGGGGCAAATTTAATATGGTTGAACTTGGGGCTACACGATATATCGTTTCAGCATCGATATCGCGATGTGCGCATCCGCAGGATGTGCGATGTTTAGTATAGGCTACTGATCGTTAAATTTATACTGATTGTTTTCTTGGCTCACACACAGACAGACGCGACAGCTGTACAGAGATACCCATTTTAAATACATTTAGTAGCGGAGCTACTGCACGCGATATTCAGTGCTGGAAATCCATTTATCCTTTGTTGAAACTTCCACGTTGTCGTGGAGAGCGCAGGTCACGGTTGCTTAGCAAACTCCCGAGCGCTTTGGAAAGAAGGAAAAAGCGGAGCGACTGGCGTTTTCCCACACGTTTTTAGGCGTGAAATGTGAACGGTTCCAAAGTCTGTCTACACTGGACGTGACCGTTGCATATCATTTGAACTTTGTGTCAGTACGTCATAAAGAGAACGCGGCATTAGCTTACTGTCGGAGATTTGTTGTGCCGCGCCGCATCTAGTGTAGACAGACAGCATCACTGATTATAATGAGTTCATTGTATTTTGTCGCGTCGCACCGCGCCGCTCACATCCGGTGTAGACACGGTGAGAGCCACGCATATGTACGTGAACACTGAATTCTGTTCACTTCTGTGTCTATTTGTGCCTGAAATACTGTGTTCTGCAAGTATCCTTGTAAACGCAGTTGCTTATGGCTTGGGTGAAGAGAAACAATTGAGAAAGAAAATGGATATGTAACAGTAGCCTATATTGGTTTACAGCAGTTTAATGATCCTGAGGCTTTCTGTGTTATAAATGTTAATCAAACAACAAAACGCAAAGAAAAATCACTTTTGTAGCTTTAACACAGATTTATTAGATTTAATTTATACAGTGAAGACTATGCAGTTTTATTTTACATTTGATTATTACATTTCTGTACCTGAATACTGTTAGACTAACCTGAAAAATATAAAGCACTGCTTATTTCATTTGTATCTTTGTTCTGTTATATTGATCTATGCTTGTAATTTGTTTATTTCCTATGCTGATTTACTTGCCTACAAAATCACCCCAATCATTATTTATTTCCAAATAAACTATTCAAGTCATGTGGTGATTTTTTTTTTCATATCGCAATATATATCGCAGAAAAATAAAATGTCGCAATGTGAGTTTTTTCCAATATCGTGCAGCCCTAGTTGAACTGCAGACGAAGACAGCATAAATTATTTGCATGCATTGTCTGTGTTGTTTTAGCACCTGATTGATTATGAAAATCTGGTAATGGCTCTAAAATACCCAAATTGGCTGTTTAAAATGCTGAAATTGTGCTCATCTACACTGTGCATATGGTTATGATGGTCTTATCCACTATTGGATCATCATTTGATGAATCACTTTGCCATGATTAATAGAAAATGTACACAAACCTCTCTTATGAATAAAATAGTTGGATATATAAGTATATACATGCAGAGATATATACAGTATAGCAAATCTCAGCTGCTTGTTTTTTTGTCATTGCAAAATGTAAACTACTGTATATTATCACCAATCTCACATCTGCTAATTGTGACGTAAAATATTACAACATTAACATGATTTTCTGTAAAGCTGCTTTAAAACCATGTGTATTGTGAAAAGCGCTATACAAATAAAATGAGAATGAGATTGTATGAATTCATACAAATTAGACACTAATTTGCTAAAAACCTAAAAAGAATTGCGAATTGTTTAACAGCTGTTCATAACACAATCCTAATAGATTTTGCACTGAAATACTGCTCGCTGCAAGGTGCTGCAACTGTTTCGTAAATTTGCCCTGTATGTGTGTTTGTTGATAATAACATCTTTACCCGCGTGTATCATTTCCTGCCATACTTGGCGTCCCCAAAGGGGAGGTAGAGTTTGACAGGGGTTAACGTCTATTTGTGGCTCGTTAATGTCCTCTCCACGTCCTGCGAGCACTGCTGCTGTCAGCAGGTCTGTTCAGCTTCAATCAAAGCAGAGCGAATGGATGGCTGCCATTTTGCCTGCTCTAAAACACCCGGCAGTAATGGACTGTCCCTGGGATGGCAAAAAGTGGTGCTGCGTTGCATAAATACCACACTGAAATTACTGTTTACTTCCATTCCTTTGCCCTGTAATCACCTTTAGAGTGGCCTGCCCACCACGACAGCAAAATTCAAGAGCAGTCTCAGAGCAGGAGAAACTGTTCATGTTGAGAGCTGCTATAAACAAAGAAGAAAATGAACAGAAAACCAAATTAAATGTGATTTCTCTGAACATGTGTTTGTATAAATATCTTCTCTCTGCATCCCTCTTAGTTCTCGAAATCAATGGTGCTGGACGTATATAGTGATTACATCAATAATTTCACCAATGCCATGGCCCTCATTAAGAAAGCCTGCATGTCTAAACCAGCATTTCTGGAGTTTCTCAAGGTAAGAGCTGATATTTGCTGCCAATATCCTCTTCAAGAAACGCAAGTTTCACCCTAAATCACCTCTGTCTACTGCTGTGCTGTGCTGCTATATGGATTATTGACTTCTTTCTTGTCTGTTTTTCCTGTTGCACTGCAAAAAAAATCCTATTATGGAGTATGCTTTTTTACTTTTCCAGTTAGTTCATTCAAAAACAAAAATTCTGTTATCATTTAATCATCCTCATGTTGTTCAAAACTTAACTTTTCTCTTTTGTGGAACATAACAGAAGATATTTTGCAATGACTTTAAAGATATCTCCTTTTTAATTGTAGAAAATAATATATTTAATATAAGTGCATTTAATTTCAAAAAGTGTATCAAATAAGTTAAAAAAGTAAAGATATATTCTCCAAAAAGTCCCAGTATCTAAAGCAGTGCTTCTTCTAAAGCAATTTTACCTTCTTTCAAGAATGATTTGATATTTTAACTGAAAAATTAGTCAGAAAGACTAAAAACACAAGAATTCATTAGACATTAATTTGAATAGTTTTGATGTTAGTCAGAGAGTGAGAGAGAACATCTTTCGCTTGCAGCATTTCAGGCAAGCCACTTACATTCTGAATGGATTATAAGTGTTGCTTTTTTCTTCAAAATATTTGACCTTGTAAATGTGAAACTGAGGTTATCTGTTCTTTAAAGCTGCATAAACCGCAAAAATGTGTGTAGTGTTATCATGGCAACACATTTCCACGGTGACTTGAATCTTTAACATCTGTAAAAGCGACTGAACTCCACAAATGCTTAGTTGACCATAGTCTAATATCCTTGCTTTGAAATCTGCTGGAGGGCTCTCAAGTACACCTACTCCCTGACAGTGCGCAGCCTAATGATTGCCAGAGTCTGCTGGCAGGCATGAACGAATCAATAGTGTAATGCTAACCTCCACCCACCTCTCTGACTCCCCTGAGTGTCAAGATTCTTCTGCTCTGTATGTGGAAATTACTATGTCTGCCTTTTTCTCTTCCTTTGCCTTTCTCTCAATATGTGGTTGCATCTCTTTACGCTTGCAGAAGAAGCAGGTGTCCAGCATTGACCGCATAACTCTCTATGGTCTGATGGTAAAGCCTATTCAGCGTTTTCCTCAGTTCATCCTCCTCCTGCAGGTCAGTATTTATCCATAAACTGTTCACACAGTGCTGTCGTTTAGAGTGCTTGAGGGGTTGTGCTCCTTTAAGTAACTGGAAATTAGTTGCCAAGCAAGTCTATTAGAAGCTGAATGACTGGCTAAGACCATGCCAGGTCTTCTTGCAGCCTATTGGCTCACAGGTTTGCTCTTCCCTTGGCTTATGGCCGTGATACAGAATTGGGTGTATGTCAAGACTCCTATCGAGAGAACTTGAATAAACCAGCAAGCACGCACATTGCATAAATAAGGCAGTTCACCCCAAAACTAACTTTCTTCTGTGAAATCCACAGGAAAAAATGTTGAAGAATGTGCTTGTAACTAATTTCCATATAGTGCATTTGGACCAAAATTACAATTTTGAAACATGGACAGTCTGAGTCCCTATTCACTTTCAGTGTGTAAAAATGAATGTTTAGCACATTGTTCTACATTTCTCCTTTTGTGCCCAAAAAGTAAAATGGGCTTGGAACGACATGAGAGTGAGTAAATTACATTGTAATTTTAAATAAATAAACACTTCAAATGTCCATTCTGTCACACAAACAAGTCACGTGCCAAAATGTCAGAGCATTATCAAGATCTACTTCAGAAATATCACATTGACCTCTTCAGCCAGTGGGTCTCAGGTGACAGTGAAATGTCATGAATTCACCAAATTTACATCGTCAAACAGTTTGTACTACTGCCTTAATCTCTCTCATGTCATTCCTTCACTTCTGTTCATTTTTATGGACAAGGAACAAGCGAGGAATTCACCACTGCAATTCCCCATGCAGGAGAAGTGCTGTGGCACTTAATTTCATACCTCAGTAGGCATCGATTACCCATGAATTTTGATAGATAAGTTATGAATGGGAATAAGGTTTTTTTTTCAGTGCTCTGACTTGAGAATAGCCTGTGTTTAATCACACATTAAACAGAACAAGATCTGATGACAGACTGCGACCTTTATGCACTTCCTCCTTTTTAGTGGCCTGAATCAACCACAAACAGACGCATCTTATTAGAAACAGAAATAGAAAGAAATAGAAATAGAAAGATGTGTTAGGCAGAATGTCTAAGCTGTTCTTTTCCATATAATGGTTAAAAATACGTGCAATAAAAGTGTAATAAAACAGTGGCTTTTTAAGTAATTTAAGTTATCGATTACTCTCTGTTTTTCCACGTTTCATTCTTATTGCAGTCACAATTGGTAATTTGACATCCACATGGACAAATGACATTTGGCAATGGCGACATCAAACTTGGCACATTTTTATACTGAATACCAAGTAGAGCTGAATTCAAGTGCTTGATTTATGCTTCAAACAAAACAACAGCAACAACAAATTGCCGTTGAATATAAAGAAAACATTAGTCATTATTATGAGCAAATTTTTCAGTATGTTTAGATTACCAAGAAAACTACTTGTATTATAGTATTTGAAAATTAGTTTTTATTAACTAACATTAACATGTAGAAATAAAATATAATTATTGCCATTTATAGAACTTTTAAATTGATCAAGCCACCATTAATGCATACAGCTTAGGTGTTATTAATGCAAGGGTGTTATAAATAAAGTACTCTTGTACTTCTAGTTAAATTGTCTCTTGACTCCACAAAGTTGTAAATTTAATTAATACTGGTATGACAGCTAATATGACAGTTTAGGCTAACTATTTTTTGAATAAATGAGCAAAGTGCATAACGTCTCGGTTACGTATGGTAACCCTCGTTCCCTGAAGGAGGGAACCGAGACGTCCCGTCGGATGACCGACGAATTGGGATCTCGCTTAGAGAGACCAATCTACTTCGAGTGTAAACTAAACGAGCCAATGCACATTGGCATGCGATTATTGTTAGCAAGCCGACCCGAAGTCGGGGCCTCTCAGTGCTTCTACCCGTTTGAGGTGAGAACACAGGAAGATACCGGCTCCACACGAAGGCTATAGAGTCTAGCGGACGTGTAGGGGTCGCCCAGCCCGCAGCTGTACAGATATCTGCCAGCGAGGCGCCACGAGCGAGCGGCCAGGAGGATGCCACACTCTAATTGAATGAGCTCGCAACCTGAACGGGCAGGGCACACCCTGTGCCTGATAAGCCAGGGTGATGGCATCCACTATCCAGTGGGCCCATCCTCTGCTTAGAGACGGCATTCCCCTTCTGCCGGCCTCCGTGACAGACAAAGAGCTGGTCTGAGGTCCTGAAGCTTTGCTCTGTCCCGTCCGAGCCTTAAGGTGCTACGTAGACCGGACGCAAAGCTTCAGGACCTCAGACCAGCTCTTTGTCTGTCACGGAGGCCGGCAGAAGGGGAATGCCGTCTCTTACACTCGAAGTAGATTGGTCTCTCTAAGCGAGATCCCAATTCGTCGGTCATCCGACGTGACGTCGAGAGTGACCGACTGAAAGGGAACTGGAAATGTTGAGTTGTCTGCACTGTCTATGTCCTTTTCTCTCTCTCCGCTGTTTCTCAGAGAGAGTTTGTGAACGATTGTTGTTTCAGTGCACAGTGTGTTAATGATTCCCAGAGGGCTGGTAACATGCTTCTCTCCTGAACGTGAGATGGTACTGTTATTCTGACCCTCTTTTCTTGCTTTTGAGTGGGAGTAAAGGTACCAGCAGCTTTAAATGAATGCTAATAGTGCTATAGTACATCACAATGGCTAATGTGTTGTCTGTGCAGTAGAGGTGCAGTCATTAATCTCTTCCATTAGCTTCCTCAAGTGAGTCCCTTTTACTTTTTTACTTTCTTTGCTGTTAGAATCATTCCCTCTCTCTCTGCCTTTAGGATATGCTGAAGAACACTCCCAATGGCCATGTGGACAGGCTGCCCTTGCAATTGGCTCTGACTGAATTGGAGACCCTTGCTGAGAAACTCAATGAGCAGAAAAGGGTGGCTGATCAGATCACTGAGACGCAGCAGCTGGCTCGCTGTGTCAGTGACCGCTCTCTCAGCAAGGTGAGAAAAACACGAGCATGCGCACAGTTACTCAGCTGTGATAGCAGGATGCTGTTGCCTTGATGTAATCACAACAGTGTAATTCCTAATCAGAAAACCATTTCATGGTTTCGTTCCGACTTCCCTGTTCTTAGACATTTTTGCAATTGCTTTTCACCAGCTGGTCTCGAGGTCATCATGTTCACACAGCTTTTTTCAGCTACAGCTGTGGTTCATCACATTAACAATGGACATGTTACACTTGCATTTGACAACCAGAAAGTGTAACGATGCTTTTTGTCTTAATTTTGTCTTATAATGTCTTATTTTATCATTTGAAACCTAAAAAAACTCTTCTTTTGTGAAATGTCTTTTTTTTTTTCATTTGTAACTTTTCCAACTTCATACATTTTTAATGTGTCGTAGGTTTCAGAATTGTTTTTGGATCCACTGCACACTACCGTTGAAAAGTTTGGGTCAATATTTCACAGTATTGCTGTTTTTTTCTGGATATAAATGCAGACTTGGTTAGCGGTATGACTTCTTAAAAAAACATTTTAGTAGTGTATGTGTGTAAAGCTAAATCTGTATTAGAGAAGTTTATTGCGGGAGGTTCGCTAATGGCCAATTAACTGCATTACCACAAATAATTCTGAGCATGGGCACCACTATGGTTTCTGGGCGCCCTGAACAGCATATTGACTCAGGCCCCCCTCGGTAGAAATCACGTTCTCTGGTGTTTGTGTCGGCCCCCTCTCATATCAGGGCCCTTTGAATCGTCCTAACCGGTGTGACTGCTACTGTTACCCCCGTGTGTGTGAGAGAGAGAGAGAGTGAAGGAAAGAGAGAGGTGTTCAGTTAAAATGTTGATACTAGCTTGTCTGTATATTATTCATCATAAATATTTTATTTAGCATTCCCTTCACCTTATGATTTCATAAAATCACTTCAAGAAAGTTCACAAATTCCCACTTTTGTCCAGCCACAACAGCCTGCAGGCACTTTTCTGTCCATCAGAATGTCAGAACGTGACATGATTAATGATGTAGAACAACAGGGCAGTTTTTTTCAGTCATGACCTCGACATAAGCCATCGATGTTGCACAATCTGCGTTGACTTTTAAATGTCCCACTGGAGCCATGCATCTTAAAGGCAGCTGTACACCTGGCTTAATTAATAATCTAAGACTAAATGCAATTTAGTAACGTGTTTTAAAGGGGTCATATGATGCTTTTTTAAAGATCATTATTTTGTGTATTTGGTGTAACAGAATATGTTGACATGCTTTAATGTTCAAAAAACACATTATTTTTCAAATACTGTACATTATTGTAGGTCCTCTATGCCCCGCCTCTCTCAAACGCTTCGTTTTCTACAAAGCCCCCTCCTTAATCGAATAGAAAACCGAAATCGAATCGAATTGAGAGCTTGAAAATCGAAATCGAATCTAATTGGAACATCTGAATCGATACCCAGCCCTAGTGCTCATATGGCAACTGTAGGTCTCTGTCACCTAACAAAGAGCCTTTAAACAGCCTGCCAAGTATCTGGATATTACAGCTGACCCTGAAAATAACTGACCCATCTCCTTTTATATCTGGCCTGCATTTTTTATTTAATGGAATCATCAGCAAGCAATGATGGTCCGTTAATGCACTACAGCAGCACCTGAATACATGGCAGGTGTGTTTCTCTTCCATTACCATGAGTAAGAGAGTAAATGAGACACTTAATTGGAACATTGCTATCAGTACCTCTTGTTTGGTTCACTTGCTTTTACTTTCTCTCTTCATCTCTCTCTATATTGCTCTGTGTCTCGCCTTCCTCCACTGCAGTCATTTCTCTCTCTCTCTCTCTCTCTCTCTCTCTCTCACTTTCTCACTTTCTCCTTCTGATGTTGGACTCTTTCTCTTTAGCTCTGTTGCATAAGCAGCATTTTAAGTCCACTCTCAAAATGAAGGGTATTCAAATGTATATTTTGGTTTCAAATATATATACATATATACGTTTTTAAATGTATTTTTTATGTTCCATTTATTTGTTTAGATATGTTTAACCTGTTAACTGTCACTGGTCATCTAGTGGAAATGTTTGGTACTGCAGCACAAACAAAAACGTACTAAAAGCTCATTTTTTGAGATATCAACCTCAAATTTGGAACACAACTTGTTCAGATTTTTGTTTTTTATTTTCTCTGCAGTTTTAGACTTTATCATGTTTTGTAAAAATATATATTTTAAATAAAATATTACAATATTTGTACGTTTATTTAAGTTTAATTGACATATTTTTTCACTTATGCAATAATTTGCCAATTGTCTTCTTTAAAAAGAGACAAAATTTAAGTATGTGCTTCAAAGTATTCAAGATTTATAGCAATTTAAGTTGGAAATGTAATTTTTAGGTCTGTACTCAAAAAGTGGAACTGACAGTTAACAGGTTAAATATGTAGCACTGTGGTACTGTGAGGCACAACATTTCATTCCTTTGTACAGTTGTGGTCACAATAATTAGCCCCCTTGGTAAATATGTGACCCTGGAGCACAAAACCAGTCTTAAGTCGCTGGGGTATATTTGTAGCAGTAGCCAAAAATACATTGTATGGGTCAAAATTATCGATTTTTCTTTTATGCCAAAAATCATTAGGATATTAAGTAAAGATCATGTTCCATGAAGATATTTTGTAAATTTCTTACCATAAATATATTAAAACTTAGTTTTTGATTAGTAATATGCATTGCTAAGA
The DNA here is from genome assembly GCF_001515625.1 of Sinocyclocheilus rhinocerous. NCBI lineage: Eukaryota > Metazoa > Chordata > Actinopteri > Cypriniformes > Cyprinidae > Sinocyclocheilus > Sinocyclocheilus rhinocerous. The sequence goes on from NW_015639297.1 coordinate 1,217,942, forward strand.
ACTTCATTTGGACAAATTTAAAGGCGATTTTCTCAGTATTTTGATTTTTTTGCACCCTCAGATTCCAAATTTTCAAATAGTTATATCTCGGTCAAATATTATCCTATCCTAACAAACCATACATCAATGGAAAGCTTATTTATTCATGCTTTTTGCTTTTATTCATGCTTTCTGATGATCTATACATCTCAATTAAAAAAAATTGAACAGGGTCACATATGAGCAAAGAAGGCTGCAAAAATAAATCTGCGTTGTTTTTTTTTTTACTGATCTTTCATTCAAAAAATTCACAAAACTCAAACCTTTCATTGAAGTAAAATAATTGGTTGTGGAGAAATCTTATTATGAAATATTTTTTTCTCATATACGTGTTGGCTAATATTATTGGCCCCTTTTTATTCAATACTTTTTGCAGCCTCCATTAGCCAAGATTTTGTCTTGAAATCCTCCCAAACAATTTGTGATGACATAGGAGCTGTTTGATATATATATATATTCATAACTTATTTTTCCTCAAAAAATTGAGAACGAAAAACTGTTTAAAGTGAAAACTAATTTGTAATTTTACTTGTCTGGAATTCAAATGTACAAAATTCAATTTGGAATCTATAAAATATGCCATTAAATTGTATTTTGTGAAGTTCAAATATAAAAAATACCATCTTTTTTCATGAAGTTGAATTTTAGTTAACATGCAAGAATGCTTCCTACAGTATGCAGGACGTTTGACAGCAAGGCAGCTTTTCTCCAGTTGTGTGTTTGATTTTATCTTTATGGCCTTTTCAACATAAAGTCGAGAGTGATGAGAAAGTGGGGGGAGAGATGGGGAGGTTTTGAACCTGTATCCCTGTGTGCACAACCGCTTTTACTGTGTATGTAATGAGCATATGTGTTGTGCACTACCTACTGTGCAGTGGCTTCAACCTTACCATTTTTTTCAGGGATTTCAGCTGCATTCCAGTGTGAAACAGTCAGTTCTATTACCCCATATACACGCAATGAAATATTCATCGTCTGTCTCAGACTATCTGAGTTAGTAGGCCGGCAGATATAGTATGCTGCACAGGCTAAGACTGCAGCGTCTCCCTGTCGCTCCTCAGCAAGCACATCACATACACCACTGTCGCTTACTCTCTCTCTCTCTCTCTCACACACACTCAAACATTACAAACCATTTCAGTCACACTCTCAAGTCCCTAAAAAGGATATCTGTCCTTCCCCCGCAACATTCCGTTTGCCTTTTGAGCCTTTGGGTGGTGCTCTTACTATAAAAACACAGCGCCTGGAGCATGCCTTCTGACTGACTGAAGGTCTAATTTTTCAATGCATTTCAACAAAGGCCAAGCAGTGTTGCCAATTCCCTCTGGATCCGGCGACTCATTTTGTGTGATGCGGGCTACAGAAGCAGATGCATTATTTATAAAACTACTCTCCTGACTGATCAAACACCAGCACGCAATATTTATTTGAGCCGCTGGACATTGGGTTTTGCTGCTGTGATGCTGCTTGTGCGTTATTGCTGATGTAATGAGGATGAACTCTGGTTTGTCTCCTAACACAATACAAATGATATGTCTTTTCATGCATTATGGATAAATATAGAATGACTATATAGTGCATAAATTAACTGTGCAGTGCGCATGCCAGGCCTGACACAGTTTGGAGTGGGTCTGTCTGTTGAGAGATGGTGGTGTTCAGGAAACCTGTTTGGAAACAATCAGCCTTTTTGCAGTTCTGCTTGGTGATGTTAGTGGTGCAAAAATTATAATTCACCCAAAAAATACAATTCTGTCATTATTTACACAACCTTATCGCCAAATCTGTATGACTTACTTCTGTGCAACACAAAAGAAGATATTTTGTTGTTTGTAACTAAAACCATTGACTTTCATTGTATGGACAAAAAAAAAACACGGAGACATTTCTCAATATCTTCTTTTGCGTGTGCACAGAAGAAATAAAGTCCTACAGGTTTGGAACTGCGTAGGGTGAATAAATGATGAAAGAATTTACATTTTTGGGTGAATTATCCCTTTAAGCCTTTAAAAAAGAAAATGTGACTAAAATATTAGGGCTGTCAGATGGTCACAAAAAACAGATTTTATGATTTGTTTTAATTTTTTTTTTCAGAAAACAAAGTCCAGCATAACATAATTTTGGGTCACATTGACCTAGAAACACATTTCGAGTTTTATTCACTAAAGAAAAGGACTTTCTCACAATATAATTATGATTATTCTCCAAACCTTTGCTAAAATATTATAATAATTTAAATGTTTCCTCTGTAATTTTTAGTGCAGTAAACTCAAAATGTTTCTCAAATTGATATCAAATTGTTGGAGCAGATGGAGCATTGAAAGTACAGGTTTATGGTATATGAAACCCTAATGAAAAGGACCATTTACATAAAAAACAGTTATTTACTTTATGGTTCTAAATTAAACTAATAATATAATTACAACTTTTAGAAATCCTCCCTTTTTGTAGTGCACCTCCAAATTTATATAGTTTGTAGATGAGAGTCTGTACTTCTCAGTCCTATTTGTGATGAGTATCTTTAAGATTGGGTTGTATTTCCACAACCTTTTCTGCTACAAATGTACTGCTGTGTTTCCAATCTTCTGCACTGCCTCCCTGTGAACCTAAGTAAGTGTGTAGTCATGTAATTGGTCGCCTCTATTTTGTAAGACTTATGTGTAATCAGTGTCTCCCCTGTCTTTTCTTCAGCTGCTGAACTCTGAGCAGAGCTCTTTGATCCTTTGCGAGACGCTGATTGAGACGGTGTACGGCGAAAGAGGACAGGTCCTCAAGTCTAAGGAGCGAAAAGTCTTTCTATTCGGTGACATGCTCATCTGTGCCAACATCAACATCAAGTACGTGTCCCAGACAAGGTCGATTGACTTTCTCTTTGTCCCTCCGTCCCGCCTCTAAGGCCACGCTGACGGATTGAAGCTCATCAGCCGATCTAAATACAGACTCCTGAGTTTCCTGAAGCATTATAGTGACGTTCCCCAATATGCCACAGTCAATGTGAGGGGGTTAGCTGCTAATGGCTAAGGCACAGGACAGAATTGGGCAGAGTCAAATGGGCCTTCATTATCTGGGAACAAATAGCAGGGTGTTTAGCTACAGCGACACGAATTATCCCCATAGATCACAGGCATAAAGGCGCTCCTCTGTTCCACTCAAATAGATTATCTATGACAGCACCATTGATCACATCTCAACAGTGCAAAAGGTAAACAGCTAAGTGAAAAAGCTCACGCTGATGATGAATCTCAAAGCTTTTGAGCTAGTCCTTCTACTGCAGCCTGGTATGTCTCTGTTCTACTAAAGCGTGACTTGACATGCCCATTTAGAAGATCTTAAAGAGATGATCGCAATGTTGATCCTACATTACAAGAATAAAAGAATAATAAGAAACCCTCCAACTAGCTGGAGGTCCAACCCTTCACAATGTGCTTACAGCTGATCTGTAAAAAATCAGAACAGAATTGGAGAAATGTAGCATTGCATTACTTGCTCACCAATGGATGAGCAGTGAATGGGTGCTGTAAGAATGACTTCAAACAGCTTATAAAAACATCACAATAATCTGCAAGTAATCCACATAACTCCAGTCCATTAATTATTGTCTTGTGAAGTGAAAAGCATGTTTGTAATAAATCCATCATTAAGATTTTTTAACTTCAAATTATTGCTTCAAATCCTCTGTCCATAATGTTGCTTTTTCTGTTTTTTAGCAAATTTTTGGGTGAACTATTCCTTTAACAGCAAGTCTTGTCTGATACCCAAAATCAGTTAACAAAACTCAAGGGAATGAAAAATGATTACTCATTAATTACTCACCCTCATGGGCAACATTAGCGGGGGGCAATTGCCCCTCATATCATTAGTCATGGAATCCCCGATGTCAGCCCTGCTGCAATTGGAGCGGTTAGCCAAGCCCAGGCCCGGTTGTTACGGGGGTACTAGACAGCGCTAAATACCCTCAAACGAAAGCACCAGCAATTAAAGAGCTGGCAAACTATCCAATGTGTTTTTGCAGCATTGAGCAATGTTGAGCAATCACAGACATATCTGTTGATTTCTTCAACGCAATGGCCAATCAGAAACATTTGAGTTTTCAAAAATCACTCACCTTTGAAAGCGGCGGAGTTTTGCACGCTCGTGAATCATCTTATAAGCGCAGACGTGATGTAAATAAGAGATTCATTGTGTAGTTTAGAGAGCTTCATTGATTATAATGGAACGTTGTGACATCGCAGTGAACTAAGATGAGTGATAATATTGAGAGCGCGCTTTGTGTGCTTTCTAGGCTATAATCCATTCAGAATTTGTATGAAACTTTAGTTTTTCGGACACATACATGCTGCAACGTTTTGGGGTATGACATCCGCATATTTATTCTGGATTCATTCTCGAAATAACAGTGACTGACACAGTGATTTACATTTACATTTATTCATTTAGCAGGCGCTTTTATCCAAAGCGACTTACAATTGGGGAATACATCAAGCGGTTCATCTTAAAGAGGCAAATAGACACAGGAAGTGCTCGTCATCTGGTGATAACCAAAGCGATGGACGGGACAAAAATGCTTCAGTGATTTATTCTGGAACCGATTCTTGTCTGCGATGCTTGGTAGGGCCCTCTGACTCGAATCAAATGTCGCCCATGCTCACCCTCATGTTGTTCCAAACCCGTAAGACTTTCGTTCATCTTCGGCACACAAATTAAGATATTTTTGATGAAATCCGAGAGCTTTCTGACCCCACCTAGACAGCAATGCAACTACCATGTTCAAGGCCCAGAAAGCTAGTAAGGACATTGTTAAAATAGTTAATGTGACATCAGTGGGTCGACTGTAATTTTATGGGGAAGGGAAGGGCAGAAAGCAAGAGATGAATTGATGAATATAAAAACTAAGCAGGGTTTATTAAATAATATTTGCATATGCTTAAAGCTCAGACTTCATCCCTACTTCATTTGGACTGTGTTTAGACACAACTTCATCCTGTACTTTGTCTGACCAGTACAAATCCAACAAGTTTTATTATACCAAAAGCATGGGAAAATTACTGCTTCGTAACAACAACATTAAAAACCTTGAAATTGAGAGTTCCAAGTTCTCTTGTGAAGATAAATATCCTTGAAACCACACAATCATGAAATTAAACAACAAGAGCAATAAAAACAGCAAAATAATAAAAAATAGGAAATTAAGAAAAAAAATTAAGAAAATAGAACAGCTGATGTATATTCACCTTTCTTGAAGCAACACACACAGATTGCTGTTGAGCAATCTTCATAAGATTCTTCATAAGTAAAATGAGGAGTATTAGAAAGTGTTTTACAAGAGAATACTATTTCAGTCAGTTTAATTCAGTGCATTGTTTGCCTTTTTTAAATTATTTGTGAATTTTACTGGCAGCTTTTGAGTCAGAATTGTTTCAAATTATAAATCCCTTTTCCTCTTTTGTGATCTGTCATGTTCCTTGTTTTTATAATTATGCGCAAGCATTTTTACATGTTGATCCTCTTATCACCACCAGGGGCCCCCCTGACATCAGCAGTCTGGTTCCAGTAGGTCCCAAGTACACCCTGAAGTGGAGCGCCCCCTTGCAGCAGGTCCAGGTAGTTGAAGTGGGTCAAGAGGGCTCCCAGACCAAGGACACTCTCTATCAGCTCAGAGGCGTCAAGCGCTCAGGCGGCTCTTCGGGATCGGGTAATGGCAACTTTGTTGCCACTGCTACTTTCTAAACAATCAGATAACACACATCCTTGATGTGAGTCTCCAAGACATTTTGAATTAATTGACCGTTTCTTGTGAGCAATGCACCTTGTTATGGCCTCTGCAGATGAGTGTATCTCAGGCAGGGTAGATAAGAACAACAGAGGCGCACTCTAAGCAATCTTATTTCACTGTCTGATAGACCACAAACATATTCAGCGTGCTGTCATCAGTTTTGACGCATTATTTCCATCTCCACTCCCAATCAGAGAAAGCAAGTTCAGGAGATTGGAGTCAGGGCTGAACACTCTTACAAAACATTATTGGGTTTTGAGTTAGAAGACGAGGAAGAGGAAAAGAGCAATTGTGGGGCACTAAGATAAATATGCTGACAGAGCTCCAGGTACAAAGTGTTATCAGGATGTACAGGTTCTGGCTGTTTAAGCCTTTTGCTTTCCGAGCTGAAATATTAATGTTGTCGTCTATGGAACACCCATGTTGGATTGTGCACACAGGGGAGCCAGGAAATTAGATGACAGAAGATGTTTAATGCTGGGGCCTAGCAGACAGCTCGCGGGCAGGAGTTGTAGAAGACCTATTATGCCCCCTATACCTTATTTCTCTCTGAAATCATTATAAAACAGTGTTCTGTCCAATTTATCTACCTTTGTTCTTTTCCTGCTGTTTTATAACTCAGCAGTAGCCTCCCTAAAACTTCCTATTTCTCATTTCCATATCCCTCAATTCAGTTTAAAGTACTGGCATGATTGTTTGACATGAAATATTGCCAAATAATCAATACAAGAAATAAAAAATAGTGACAGGATAAAATATATAATAAATATTTAAGAAATGTTTTAGTTTTATTTTATTAATATAAAGGCTGTATTTTTCTATACACTGCCATTCAAAAGTTAGCGGCCAGTAAGATTTTTTTTTTTAAAGAAGATTAACACTTTTCTTCAGCAAAGATGCATTAAACTGTCAAGATAACTGTAAAGACATTTATAATGTTACAAAAAAGTGCTGTTCTTTTGAGCTTTTTATTCATCAAATAACCCTGTATTCATCAAATAATTTCCATTTAACAAAAAAATCCTTTTCCACAAAAAGTTTAGGCAGCACAACTGTTTTCAACATTGATAATAATAAGAAATGTTTCTTGAGCAGCAAATCAGCATATTAGAATGATTTTTGAAGGATTATGTGATAATAGTAACAGCTACTGAAAATTCAGCCTTGCCATCACAGGAATAAATTGTTTTAAAATATATTAAAATAGAAAACAGCTATTTTAAATTATTGATACTGTTTCACAATATTACTGTTTTATTGTATTTTTGATCAAATAAATGCAGCTTTGGTGAGACTTTCAGAAAAAATTGTAATGATCCCAAACTTTTGAAAAGTAGTCTTTACAGTATTTTATTTTATTTTATTTTAAAACAAATTATAATAACAGTATAACATAAAATAAAATGTGGAATATGTTTTTGTTTTCTACATACATCTCTCTTATATATCTAAAATGGTCACAGTGAAGGATAAGTTCTCACCAGTCTCATAGTGTGCCACAGAATTTTTCTTCTTTTCAAAGCCTTTTTCTTTGGCTAGACTGGTCACGGAGTCTGTACTTGGTGAGGATCCGTTTCGGTATCTCTTACTGTGTAGAGATAAATGGCAGACTGTGTCGCTCTCTTCTCTTACTCTATTCAGGAATCTCTTTGCACTGTTAGCACACACTTCTGGTTATGTAACAAGAAGTTGCCACTTTAATCACTATTTTCCAGACACCTTTGACATAGTCTGGTTCACTGTGTCTGAATGTGTCATCTTCAGCTATTTATAGCAGCACATAGACATATAAGCCTGTTTTGCCTGGTCCGCGCCACGTCTCTCCTCCCTTGTGATGTCACTCCATGGGGCTCCTTGTCCAAACCAGATCCCATGCTCCCCCAGCGTACCTCAAAATTGACTCATTTTTCATCTGCTGCAGGCCCTAGTGCCCTAATTTATTGATGGAATAGACCAACATTCCAGGAAAAGGCAGACCCTCTGCTGCTGCCACTGTAAAGCAGCACAAAACAGTGGCATGCTTCAAATCATAGAGGCCCCTGTGAACCATGAGATGGGACCTGCCCACTGATGGGGGAGCTATACACAAGCACTTGTATTGGAGGGGTGAGAATGTATTCCTAATGGAGACATACTGTACTGTATAGTGATGTTATACTCTGACATAATTTTATCTTTATTTATCCTGCTGGAAAATTCTGCTTCTAGACTTCTGCCATTTAGACAAAGTAAATATGTGGACGTCAATGAGTGATATAAGAAAAAACGGCCGTTCACACCAAGAACGAGAAGTCCCACACCACAACTATAACGATAAAGACACAGAGAAACAATATCGTTGGAATTACTTTCAAAACGATTTTTCTCCAGCTGATGAATGATAAAAAATTGACAGCCTATCATAATCAGTCCTGCTGTAACAAGCTCGAAAATTTCAAGCAGTAGACAAGTATGCACTTAGAATAAACGGACAATATCGTTCGCTGGTGTGGACGCTAATATAGTTATCTTTATAGTTATCTTTATAGTTATCGTTCTTGGTGTGAACGGGCCTTAAAACTATTATTATTATTATTATCCAGTTCTCACTATTAACTAAACATTAACTACGATTTTGCATCAATAAACTCCTAATTTGCCTCTTATTAATAGTTAGTAAAGTAGTTGTTAGGTATTGGGTAGGATTAGGGATGTCGAATATGGTCATGCAGAATATGTGCTTTATGAGCACTAATAAACAGTAATAAATAAAATAAATAATTACAATAAATTAACTATAAAATATGTTAATAATAGGCATGCTAATAAGGAACTAGTTAATAGTGAGAATTGGTCCCTATACTAAAGTGTTACCTTTGTATTATTATTATTATTATTATTATTATTATTATTATTATTATTAGATTGTTGTAAGAAACTATATTATAATGCATCTAATATAATGTTAATATATAATATAATATATATTTTTAGACTATTATTCTAGGCTGTTATTATTATTATTATTATTAATAATAATTAATCATTATTATTAGAAGAACAAGAAAATAACATTTTTATGTAATATTTATTTATATTGTTGTTTAAGATAAATTATGATAATAATAATCATTTGTTATTATTGTTGTTGTTTTTATAAAAAATAATTATCATGATATTCTAAATATTGTTTTTATATAATTTTTTACTTGCTGTATTTTTTATATGAATTGTGCATATTTTGATTGATAAAATATCTACATTTAATAGCTACATTTATATTTATATATTTACTTTGTAGTTTTAATTTGGCATCACACTATGGTCTCTGGACGTTATCACAGTATTGTTTCCTCAGCGGCCATGCACATCATTTTTCGATTAGTTTAAACGTGCCAGACAGATCCTTGCTAAAATTATACGCGTAAAAGCACTCGGTTAAACTCGGTGTATTGATGTCGGTTAAAGAGCACAGATTTGAATGAGAAATCCAGATTTGAGCTGCCCTTCTGGCAACAGCTTTGTTGACTTTAGGCTTTGGACTTCCGTATTGTGCCTGCATAGGGCTCCATTGGCGGCCGCCCAGCGCGTGTGTCAGTTTACATATGACAATGTGTGCGAGAGAGATAGACTAGTGGAAATGGCAGATTACCATGCCATAGTGCGAAAAACCAGATCCCGGCACACCAACTGGATTAGTCTGGATTACAAGTCAGCACATTCACCTGAGGCCAAGGTGGGCCATGAGCCCACAAACCTGTAGGCCTGCCCAAGGCCTTGCCACAGCAACCAGAAGAGCACGTCGACTCTGCCAGCTTGCGCTGTAGGGGCTCAATGTGCCTTTTTTTATTCAAATGTGCCTGCTATTGATCAAGCTGTGCCAGTGACAGATGTCTCTGTGGCTGTGTGAGTTGAAGACCCTATTAAATTTCTAAAGGTTAGAGAGAGACAGACAAAACAATGAGAGAAAGATGTAGAGGTGTAGAGAGAAGTGGATGGAAGCCTAGACAGAGAGTGAAAGTCACAAAGACAGGTTTAGAGAACCGAGAGAGAGGGAAATGGTGTGTCAGAGACAGAGCGCGATCTCTGACAGACCTTCCAGCACTACTTCGAGAATTAGGTTGAGCTGGGGGCCAACAAATGCCCACGCTGCCCCAATTCTGCACACAGGTCACCTGATTATGTGGAGGTGCTGAAAGGCCAGACAGTCCTGCGGTCTGCGCATCCAGCTCCGGGATTTAATTACACTCCTCATTCCTGGGCTATTGGTCGGACGCGTAGAGCACATTCACCCCGGCTATTGATTCTGCAGGCAGAGACCGGAGACCGCAAAATAGTGAATAAGGATTCAAATCGATGGTACATTTCACATCTAATGAGACACCTGCGTTCGTTTCGTCACCCTTAAAGGGCTTCATATTTCTAAATGGCTTCATTTTATACTCTGCTTCTCTTCCCTATAGCATTAACCGGTGTGGCTACACAAACAATGGGAGATCGATCTGTCTTCGGTATCGATTCTCTTTGTTAGTGGCGCTACTGGAGAGTATTGACAAATGAAAGTTTTGTCATAGACCCCAAGTCTTTAAAAGTTAAGGCGTTTGATTTTGTTTCGATTTGCATTTGGGCAAATATTCAAGCAGAACTTAGAGCAGTGTTCCCCAACCTTTTTTCTGCCGCGGCACAGTTTTGATAAGTAAAAAATGTTTCCCCAATAATTAAACAATGCGTCGTCAAAGTTGGTATTTTGGCTTTATATATGACCAGACACTTGGACTTAACATTTTCTGAAAATCATGCTCACATGGAGTTAACGAGGTTTTTGACGAGCGAATGACAGGTGTTTTGTCTGTCATTAGAATGGCCGCATCTGAGACAATAAATTACGTTTTCATCAATTTACACTTACAGGTTATAAAGTGTAGCTATACAGGCGCACAGTTTTTCTTGTTGTTTAATACATTTGGCCCAAATTTCATGAGATAAAAGAACTGCTATGCACAGTATATTTGAAACGTACAAAAGTATATTGGCTACAAGTAGACGGCAAATGTTAAGACTCTTCTCCACTCTTCAAACACACAGAAACATTAACATAGTCTTTACAGACAGTGCTTCTTGAGTAAAAAAAACCCCGCTGTACTTATTCAAACATCAGTTTACGGGACTTTTATTTACCGGGCCGTCCTGACTCGATTACATATTCGAATGATTCAGCACCTTTACGGCTTACCCATATCCACAGAAATACCATCTCAGCTTTCAAGTACCCTGGATTGCAGGTGCTTTTTGCACTCCGGGGTTCATGCTCTGATAAAGCATGGTGTGAAATTTAAGTACTGGATAAGTGAAGCTGGTTATTTTTGATTGACAGGAAGTATCTTTCTGGGTCCGCCCCGTCTGTATCAGGAACTGCAGGAGTTGCAGCATGACCTCTCATTGGTAGAACAGGTCACTCTGCTTGTCGGGACTTTACAGGGAACGTACCAGGTAAATACTCTTCATTACTACATGTACGGTGGGCCATGATGTCTTTGAACCCTTAAGTGGGAACTTGAAGGGAACTGATGTTATACATTAAAAATCACCATTGGGCGGAGTTAGTTAAAAGTAATTGTAAAAATGGCTCATAAACTGAAGTTTGTGATAAATAAATAAATTATACATTTCATATGTTTTAAATATATGTGACCCCGGACCACAAAACCAGTTATAAGGGTCAATTTTTTAAAATTTAGATTTACATATCATCTGAAAGCTGAATATATAAGCTTTCCATTGATTTTTTAGTTTGTTAGGATAGGACGATATTTGGTCGAGATACAACTAATTAAAAAATCCGGAATCTGAGGGTGCAAAAAAATCAAAATATTGAGAAAATCACCTTTTTGTCCAAATTAAGTCCTTAGCAATGTAAGAACCAAAGTTTTAAAAGGGTCATATGACGTTGCTAAAAAGAACATTATGTTGTGTATTTGGTGTGATGCAATGTGTTTATGCGATTTAAGGTTAAAAAAACACATTATTTTCCACATAATGTACATTATTGTTGCTCCTCTATGCCCCGCCTTTCTGAAACGTGTCGATTTTTACAAAGCTCATCTGTCTGAAAAGCGAGGTGTACGCTGATTGGCCAGCTATCCAGTGCGTTGTGATTGGCCGAATACCTCAAGCGTGTGACGGAAATGTTACGCCCCTTAACATGATACATTTTTTCAGGACTCTTTGATGAATAGAAAATTCAAGGGAACAGCATTTATTTGAAACAGAAATATTTGTAGCATTATAAATGTCTTTACTGTCATCAATTTAATATGTCCTTGCTGAATAAAAGTTCCAGTTTCTTTCAAAAAAACAAAACATAAAATGAAAAAACTGAACCTAACTGACCCATCTTACTGACCCAAAGCATTTGAATGGTATTGTAAGTTAATGTGTATATTCACGTACATATATGAATTTAAAAAATAAGATCAGATGTGTTTTTGAATAAATAAACAGAATTTTCATTATGAAAATGCCCAAGTGTCCAAGAATGATGAAAAGATCATGGTAGAATACAATAAAAAGCAAAACAAAAGCAGTATTAGTCACACATGATACAGCCATCTAGGGATGGAAGATTTTGGGGTAACAGAGTTTTCAACGTAATTAAATTGAGATCAAAGTTCGGCAACATCATCAATTGATTATCATGGCATCCGCTTGATAGTTGGACGACAGCATGGGGAAACCTTCATAATCTGATCCGGAGTTAATGTTCAGATGGGAGATAGCTCTGAACAGCAGGTCTACATAGCACAAGGCTGCTTTCAAATCAGGACAGCTCCCCTGATGGCTTGACAGTCACTAAACCAGTACATAAACAGCTAGATTGCTTCTTTTACATCTGAGTGTTAGTAACAGAGCTTTGTCTTGCATGGTTTCCTGACCATAACCATACCATTGGCCTTTCTCCAAATGACTAATTCCTACCCACAATCTAATCAGAATATAAATGCGCAGCGTATACAATATTGGTACAGTGTTGGGTCACCATTTAATGTCCAGTGTGAAATCAAGGTCTTAAAGCACATCCGTGTTGGCTGGGATCACAATTGTCTTTGTTTTCTGTGTTTATAGAATCTGAACACCACTGTTGCACAAGACTGGTGTTTGGCACTGCAAAGGCTGATCCGCATCAAGGAGGACCAAATTCAGAGCGCCAACAAGTGCCGTTTACGATTGCAAGTCCCTGGCAGACCAGACAAGTAAGTAAACGGGGCAAAAGCTTCTTTGCATGTTGACAAAGTGAATAATTTTTTTTTCAGCAGCCTCAACAAAATGCAAAAGAGCACATGCTGATGCATTCAGGTATTTGTTATAGCCAATTCAAAAGACAAATTTTCCTCTTCTTGTTCGCCTGATAGATTGCATTTGCCTCAAGAAAGTAGTAAGTAGTAAGACATGTTGCTAAAAGGCTTTTGAGGTCTAAACAAGAAAAAACAATTTAGTCTCGATTACACCACAGCTGGATTTCAGACTGGCAGTCTTGCACATTCTCTGGAGCAGGTGATCCCAAGCGGCACTGAAACATAATGGCCGATGACAAACATGTTAATGTTCATCTGCAACAACGTTAAGATGATGAAGGAGCCCGGTGCCATGTTAATTTCCCCTAATGAAAGCGCATTACCCGGCTTTGTTTGCGGCGTGTGTTAAAAGCCTGCCCCATGTCACCTTTAACGAAGCCGAGCAGCAAATTACAAGCCTAATAGCATGACGGGAAATCATTAAGTGATAGTTCTCAGATTCGGGAGATCAAGGAATGCTGGAGGTAAAGTTACACAGCTCCTTTCAGTCTGGGAAGTGCTACATTATGGCTAGTCATAGAGCTTATTCAATTCATTTAACTTAGTCTGGGAGCTGCTGTTTCCCATTTGGAGCAGTAGTGTCATTTCTCTTTGATGCGTAGACAGGGGCTTTAATGTACTCTTATTATGTCACATTAAGAGTCAGTGAATGTAAATGTGTCAAGGCAGAGGCTGCACATTTTTCACAGTGCACTGCACCTGAATGTGCTTATCGTAATGATGAGTGAGAGTGGAAACTTCACTCATAGAATCGGCCGTGGAAGGAAGAGAAATGAAGACAGATTAGTAGAGGATTCAACTAAGAAAAGAGCTGAAGAGATGGGGAGAACATGAGAGAAGAGAAGCAGAGAGAAAGGGAAGATAAACTGTAAAGCATAGAGCAGTTGATGTTCATTTAAAGGTCCCATATTGTCAAAACTGAAATTTCCTGGCTTTTTCACGATAACTGAGGTCTAGGGGCTATTTAACTACCATTTAAGTTTCAAAACAGTCAGTCCACAGTAAAATGCACACAGCCTGCATAAAGTAGCT
>NW_015639297.1:1232157-1242990 GCF_001515625.1 Sinocyclocheilus rhinocerous
CCCCAGACAACATCGCGTCCATGCTTTTGCTGAGCAAGGACAACACGGAAACATGTCGAAAAGGTTCACTTTAACCACGAAACCAGATCGGCCGACCTGTAATGTTACACTCTCACTCAAAGGATGGACGATCTGACAGGATTGTTACTATGAGGTGATCACATCTAACGTGTATAGTAAAGACAAACTCACCGTGTCTATCTAGTCATGATGAAGATGTATATACATTTCAATTTCAGCAGGCAACTATTTTTACAGCTACATTATTGTTCCAGCCACAATTAATCACAACAATGTATATACTTACAAATGATTATATATAAATCGTCAGTTTGTTGTTTTATACACATGCACAGACATTATTTCATACACGACATAGTCGTGAGATGCAAGAAACATAGACATATGGCAAGAAATCTGTAGACGCGCCCATAACAACAAAAGACAATACTTTATTGAGCCTTTTCTGATAAGAAGTGTGCGTTGCAAACTCGAGCATTTTTGACGATCGTTTCTGTCCAGTCTGCTCGTTTTATCGCGTTTAACCACAGCTGTTATCATTTTTTTGTCTGGCAGTGGCTGCAGATATGCAATCAAATTTCTAATTTGAGGCTGTATTAAGTTGATTCTGGCACCCAACATCACAACAAGATGATATTTTAAGCTCCTCATGTAGCCGAATCTGCGCTGGTTTGAATGGGCCGCCTCCAGTTTCCCCTTTGTTTTGCTGCCTCCAGCTAGCGCTGTGATGTCGGCTGACCCTAGTTACCTGTGGTTGGCCTGGCCGTGCGTCACTCAGAACACATCAGGCCAATCAGAAGAGAGGCTCATGAATATTAATTAGACAGGCCAAAATCGACCTGTTCTCAGCAGAGCTCCTGAGAGAGGAGCTGTAAAAATATATTGAGATGGTTTTTGGTACTTATACCGCAAATATATATTATTAAGAACATCAAAACCTAAAATAAAACTCCAGAAAGGTGTACAATATGTGACCTTTAACCTTCATGTTCTGTGTAGATTATACTTGAGACTCCAATGATTTACATGTAAAAATAATACAAATCATACCAGTTATTTTACTTTGAATTTATTAATTGGGATCATTCACCCAGAAATACAATTTCTGCCATCATTTACTTAACCTCATGTCAAGAGTGTCTTTCTTCTGGGGAACACAAAAGATGATTCTTTCTGTTTTAGCCCATACAATCAAATTCCAAAACAGCATTGACCCCCTTCACTTTTCGACATTTTTCAAAATATTTTCTTCTATGTTCCACAGAAAGAACGTTTGGAATGACGTGAGGGTGAAACAATTTTTGGATGAATTATCCCCCAATAAGTAGCATTGGTTTGTTTGACACCCTAAAGAGAACGGGAGGGTTAAGGTCATTATTGTATAAACTCATTTGCGTGAAGGCTCAGACACAAATATATATTTCATTTCATCCTTACTCCCTGACTACAAAGACAAATAGTGCCTTGCAAACTGAGAGGAGGTGCAAGGGACTGATTTTCTGCCGTGGCGCATGGAAGAGACTCAGCAGAACGTTTAATCTCCGTGTGCTTTCTCAACCTAAAGTGACAGCCCAACCGGCCCAGAGCGGGTCAGTACCCTGTAGTCCTCCCAATATCTGTCAGACCCCTGCTCTTCAGGCCTGCTCGGTTGGCTCATGTTCTGCGGAACTAGCAAGAGCAGTCTGCTCAGTCAGATGTTCACTAGAACCCCTGCTCTGCTTCCAAAACAGTCACACCTTGAATTTTCCAATGCCTTCGTCAGCCTGCTGTGATGTCATAATGCATTGATGTCATTAGGACAGGGAACTGAGATTTGTTTTTCAGAAAATAGCAAAATCAAATGATTAATTATTCTATTAACAGTTTTATGAGTCTCCAGCGTGAATGTGGACTGTGTAGTCTGATTCCCGAGAGCCAGTGTAGTCTGATTCCCGAACTAATGCTTTTTTTTTTGAAGATTTATTTTTGGTGTTTTTATGCCTTTTATTTAGATAGGACAGTAGGTTGACAGGAAGCGAAGTGGGAGAAAGAGAGGAGGGTGGGATCGGGTAATACTGTGTATTCTGAATACATGTCTGAATTCTAAATGAATTCTAAATAGCTTTTATGAGTTGATTCTTTTTAGTGATTTAAAAACATATAGAGTGACAACGTTGATCCCTGACATAAGAATTTGTATTTTTAGTGAATCAAGTATATACAATGTTGTTTTAATTTGAAATATGTGATTTTACCAGGCTGTCATAGAGAGTGTATTACATTATGGAATTGTAGCTTGGTTTGGTAACATATCAAATCACAAATAAATGGACTGGTTCATACAGCAATGAAAGTGATGGGGGTGAGGGAGTATCCCTTCTTCCAAACTCTTTTTGAGAAGACCATAGTTAAACAGGCTAGGAAAATTATTGCAGATCCCTCTCACATCTTGTACTCAGAATACGAACTGCTTCCCTCAGGTAGACGCTATAGGGTTCCTGCTAAATACCGGAAAAGATACCTGAATAGGTATAAACACTCTTTCATTCCTTTATCAGTGAATCTCCTTAACTCAGGACATTAAGGTGGGGGTGAAATGAAGGTGTTTCAGGTATTGAAGGCACTTATGTGTTTTATTTTTTATTTATTTATTTGTGTGTGTGTGTGTGTGTGTTATTGTATTATAATTCTATGTATTCTTGTGTGTGGCAGCCCTTATTACCAGGACAAATTTCCTTAAGGCCAAATAAAGTAATCCTAATCCTAATCCTAATAGCTTTTATGAGCACAGCCAGTGCAGTTTGATTCCTTTATAGTAAATTAAAATATACAGTGTGTCTAGTAATCTTTACATTTGGCAACAATCTTCTGAGGGCACTAAATACTGTAAGAAATACTGCATTTCTTTTTTCCAAATATTTGTTCCTCAGAAGTTCTAAAATATCATTAATGGAACCCGTTAATGAACCACAATGGAAATAAATAGAATAGAATTGAATAGAATAGAGCCAAGTAGAGCTGTCAGAGCTATAGTAATCATTTGGCTGATGTTAATTGAATCCGATTAGCTCACAACATTTCCTGATTTGGTTTTGCCCTCTTTCCCCATCTTTTCCTTTCCTCTCTCCACTGGTCTATAAATAAAAGGTGGCAACAAGGCCAAAAAAATTCTGTTAAGAAGAATAGAACATGATCGCAGTGAGGCAGAGAAGAAAAATAAATCTTTTGAGTACAATTTTTTACAATTTTTTTTTTAATTAAAACCCCTTTCTCTCCTTGGTGCAAATACACTAATCCTCAATCTCTTTACCTATCCTTCTCTTTAACAAACAAACGCATACAGATCCGGGGAGAGAGGCAGTTCCCAGCATGCATCCACTGTTCTTTGTTTTTCACCTGCTGTTAGTCTAGGAACCTTTTCTAGCATCAGATAAACTCCTCTCAGCAAGCAGCAAAAGGGGACAGTGACACGTGGAATTTCAAAGCGCTGCCATGGAGGCTGATGCATATTCAAGAAGCAGGATAATTAACGTCACCCAACTTGCTGTAAATCCGTGTATGCGCCTATGTGTCCTGCCTGTTACACATTAACAAAAACACAGCGGGTTGATTGAGAACGAAATATTAATATAGTATACTGACAGATGGCTGAAACAGAGGCAAGCCTTCAATTTTTTCATACTAGAATGTTGTTTTTCTTCTAGGTCTACAGAGATCTATTCGTGCACTGTATTTAAATCAGTTTTTTGGACACATAAAATATATTTTATGTGGTGTCTCTTGGCTTTTCACAATTTAAACTGTTAATCCAAAATCATTCATATTCCATCTTGGGTTGCCAGGTTTTAAAATTTCACACTGCAGATTTGCAAACCCTGGCTTAATGGTCTTTCTTTTTTTGTTTTCTTTCTTCTTTTTTACATTTTAATGCATTTTGAATGACACTTTTGTTCAAAGTGACTTGCACTGCATTGAAAGTATACATTAGATCACTTGATACATTCCCTGGGAATCAAACCCATGACTATGGTGGTGCTACTGCCTTTATGAGCTTCAGGTATTTGCATATTTATGAGGTTAGTAACATTCATTGGACAAATACAGATTGGCCACACAGATTCTGATTTCTGTCTTCTGAAACACACAGGAAAAATCTCTAAAAAAAAAACAAAAAAACACAAAAATAATAATCACTCAAGTTAATGCATTTGCTTTCACCGTTTCACTTACAACCTGAAATTAAACAGCGTGAAAGCATATGAATATTTAATAAGGTAAGAACTGAGGCAGTTTATGATTGGTTATCTGTGAATAAACAACTTCAAAGCATTGCTAACACATTTGTGAGACTTTGCTGAACCCAGAGTTTAAAAGAGGCCTTGGTTTTAAAAAGATGTTAACCCAGGATTAAGTGTGAATTTGACAGGTCAATTGATCTTGGACTAATAGGCATGGGGTTTATAGAGCTTATAGGCATAGAGTGCTTTCTCCAAAGCCACTTCCTGTGTGATTTACAGTCTCCTCCAATCGGCACAGAAAAGAGCTGTGTGTCTTACTTCCATCCCACCATCTGTCCTGTCATTCTGCATTAGTGTCACACACATACCACAGCTCTGACCTGCAGCCATAAATCAGTCTGTTCTCTGCTCTCCGTTCTGCCCTTTCTGCCTGGGAGTCTGCCTCCTCTGCTGTTTCTTCATTCAGGCCGCACAGAGACACACAAACTCGCACACCCTCTCGCAACCACCCAGATTTTCAATCAGCCAGCGGGAGGAACCCAGGGCCATTCTGTTTATCGTGTTTAGACCGATGTGGGTGCCCAGCTTTATCCCAAGAATCAAATTAAGCATGGAGCGCACTTACTCCACTCCGAACAACCAGCCCTCCCCCTATCCCACCTCTTTTTGCTTATTTTCCCCCATGAGACCATTGTGCTGAGTGAAGGAAATCTGTGAGATGTTGTTTGCATTTGCCATTCTGGGAAGGAGCCAAGCATCACTTGAATTTCAGTCGAAATTCGCTTTCTTTATCTCTGAGCGTCTTCGAAGGTTTTAGTTCATTCTTCTATATCTGTGTCTTCGCACTTCACGCTTTTCTTCCAACCTTTTTTCTTTCTCTCGCTCTCTCCGACTAGTGCTGGGCTGGAAATGAATGCCGAGCAGGCAGAGGCTGCTGGTGTGACAGTAGCCAAGGCAGGCGTCATCGTATTCTCCAGTCAATTACCTTCTAATGATGTTTGAATGTGAATTGCTTTCCGTGTCCCTGAGCCTTTGCTGAGAGTCTCTCTTTAGCAGGCACCATGTTAGAAATGAAGTTAAAGTATTTTTACAAGTGTAGAATGGCTTCCTGACTCATTGAAGACATGGACAGCTTTATTAAGGAGAGTGCAAATCTACAGTTCGGCAGGATTGTGTACTTCTTGCAGAAACTGCATACTTTTTTTTTTTTTTTTTTCAAATGAAGTAATAGGAATCATATAAATTGAATCTGGTTTAGAATTTAGCACTTCCCTTATAAAGTTAGTTTACACAAGAGTGTATTATAACACTGAAATTATATTTATAAAGCTTTTTATTAGGGATGCACCGATACCACTTTTTCCAGTACTCGTCCGATACCGATACTTTTATTTTTGGTACTTGCCGATGCCGAGTACCGATACCAATATTTTTATTGCATTTGTACATTTTTTAAATATTGGGTACAGAAACCAAAAGGGTATGTATAATGTTAGTTGGTTAACTTCATTTATCAAATAGATACAGTCAAACCAAAATCTATTTAGACACCTTCATCTTTTCTCACATTATCACAGTTTATTCGCTATAGTTTAGAAAATGGTAATAAAATATGACAAGAACTCAGAGTTATGTTGTTGGTGTTTCTTTGTTTGAATATGGCGCTTATCACATGCTGTGTGGTATCAGCGTTTGGTATCGGGGCATTTTAACGAGTACGAGTACGAGTACAGGAGACCAGTATCGGTATCTGTGCATCCCTAATTTTTATCTTAACCTAGATGCTTTTGTTGGCATCTGTGGTTCTGTGGTTCCATGAACAATTTTTGACTGGACTTCCATAGAACCTTTCTATTGCACTAAAATGACTTTGTAGTGGGAAAATATATATTACATTTGTAACAATAGCCAACAATACATTGTATGGGTCCCAATTATCGATTTTTCTTTTATGGCAAAAATCATTAGGATATTAAGTAAAGATCATGTTCCATTGAGATATTTTGTAAATTTCCTACCGTAAATATATCAAAACTTAATTTTGGATTTGTAATATGTTATGTCTGTATCTGTTATGCAGTTTCTTCAGAGCAGTACTAAGTATGTGTAGATAGATAGATAGATAGACTGATTCTGCAAAGGGTGTGTAGTTATGATCTTATGAGCACAACTGTGCTTCATATGAAGACTCGCCTATATGGATACATCCGAGGTTTAGATAATAGAGTTTATAATGATCGAATCCAGAAACTGAATCCCATTTTCAATTATAAATTGACAGGTGGGTTTCTTGTGACCAATCTCGTTCAATAGCTAATATTAAAACCTGATACCATCCAGAAGCAGACGGTGCGCAGTCATGCTCGCTCATTCCCCCCCTTGTAGAAGGCATTGCTGAAAAGTTCTGGTCCATTAACCTGGCTAAACATCTTGGCGTAGAATGCAGATTAACTCAGCATGCTCACCTCATCTTGGGGCCTGATCCTCTCCTTCCTTCTTCACATAACCTCACATGCCAACACATCCATAGAGCTTACGGTCTCCTTGACCTTCATACTGTCTTTTTGATTAAATTAAGGACAAAATATGTATCTCCATGCTATCTTCATCTCTGCTGTCTGCTTTTTCCCTCTCATAAGCACAGACTTCATAAAAAATAAGACTCAGCACACAGATCCAGACTCGGCTTGAGATCAAGCTGTATTGGGCAGAGTGGCAGCTGCTCTCCCCAGGGCTCCTTGGTGCACTGCAGCAAAACTATTTCACTGTATTATTAATACTGATAATTAAGGGACCACCATGTTGTGATGTGTTTTATGAAAACTTGACAAGATTATCTAACTCAGAGGGCCATGGCAACACTCCCGTGTTGGTTAGTTCAGTATATCTCACCACCTGTCCAATGTTTTTGTCATGTCCTGCAGGTCTGGTCGTCCTGTGAGCTTCACGGTGGTCTTCAACACACCAAGCCCCGTCAGCAAGATCTCCTGGGTCAACCGGTTACACTTAGCAAAAATAGCACTGAGTAAGTTTGAATTTTATCCTCCACTAACTCATGACTAGAGGTCTGTTGATCCAAAACATTGACTATGAATGTTAAGATCTAATAAGATAAATAAGAATAAATGGATTGTTATTATTGTTGTTGAAAACATTAAGAAAGACTATTTTAGAACCAGATGGGTCTTTTTTTTATTCAGAGTTCATCCTGAGACAAATGTAGGAAAATGTTAGGATCTAATAATAGTAATAATAATAATAATCATTATTTTATAATAGTTTCTGTATAATAATATAGATAATAATAATAATAATAATAATAATATAAATAATAGTAACATTTTCTGACATTTATCTATTTGTGTATTTTTATAACAACAACAACATTTATTTATTTATTTATTTTATCTGTATTAAAATTAAATTAATTATAAAAATTAACTAAAACTATTAATATTATTTAAATAATTATTAAGAAAGATGATTCCAGAACCAGATAGGTGTTTTGTGTTTATTCAGAGTTTATCCAAAAAAAGGAAGGCCAGAAAATGTTTGCTGCATGCAGTAAAATAACAGACGATAAAATACAATTTCACGCTCTTATAGCTTGGTTATCTCATCTCTGCATTTATAAGGTTGTGACTTGTTGGCTCTCTTTGTGTTTGTCACATCAGTGATCAATCAGTGCAGCCAAGTTTTATTTAGGACTTTTCAATGTGTAAAATAGTTTTAATATGTTTTAACCTCAGGGCAAGGAGATATTCAGGCAATGCATTATAAACTATAACTCCCTGAAGAAATGCCTATTCCTTTTATGTCAAGCTAATAGAAATTGCGTCTCTGCCTCTGGTTTATTGAATAGTATTGGCATTAGAGTACTGGCAGTTTTATAACTCTAGAAAAACTGAATTTCATAAAAGATTTAGCCATGTCAATAGTAGTATAATGGTGTAACATCCTTCCTGTCTCAAATGTGCTCAAGAAGCCATGGTGCCATTGTAGACGTTAAATTCCTATGCTTATTTTCTGTATTTAAAGCACAAAGCTGGCATCACATTCTTCAATTCACTATGTTGGTACACTACAGTGAAATTTTTCTTGTAGGTTTGGTTTTAGAGGATAGACTATGTATATCAATACTCTATAGACTAGCAATTTATTAACACTCAATCTGAAAATAGTACAGTATTTTAATCATAGTCTTTCTAAGGTTGTCCAATTTTATGATACTATAATACTGTAGGAGTCTTTGGAGTGTTTAATCAGAAATGCAAACAGATTTCCAAACAGCTGGACATTAATGCGTTAAATATTGTTTTTAGGGCCTATAAGATATTGATGTAGTAAAGATGTTTCATTGAAATTGCCACATTGAGGCATCCAGATTGTTGTAAGTTATGATAAAGCTCTTTGAATGTAATTTTTGGGCTTGAATTAAAAATCAAATCTAGCAGCTTGGATTGTTTCATTGATGCCATGCATGAAACACGGTATCTCTGTCAGTCTGCAGACCATCAAAACTACTACTGACTGATGGAGTCTGGCTTCTCAGTGCCAGACTTGCATCTTTTTCGACACCAGCTAAAGTTTAACAAAAAACAAAAGAAGTAGTTTTACTTCGAGGGGCATGATAAAAGATTACACCATCCTACTTGATGGGCAAACAGCGAAATGAGCTAAAAAAAAAAAAAGGGTTAATTGGAGTACATCTCCAATAGCTGTTAAGTGTCTTTATTGGAACCTGGTTTTACCTCTTATATTAGAATGTAATCATTCTAAAGTGCAAAGTACAATTTTCCAAGCTTTGCCTTGTTTTTGTTTTTTTTGTTAAATTATCTTGTTTTCACACCAACAATAATGGTCTTACATATGCTGCCTCTATAGCTATTTGTGAGCTGTTGTTGAAAAGACTTTTACAGCAATAGGCAAATAGCAATCTCGGTTGACACTAAGTGGATGCTGGCAGCGTAAGTGGCAATATCCCTCCAAAAAAAAAAAACAGCTAGATAGCAATGAGAGAATGACAAACATTCCTGAGAATACCTTTCTTTTCTCTCTTTCTGAGAAGACATATGGCTTTCTCTGCATTTCCCTGTTTGCTCTCCTGCTTTTCTTGGCTCGCCCTTGGTTAGCTGTCAGACTTTTGTTCAATCGGAGCCAAACTTGGTGACCAGAATGAGCTTAAATTCACAACTCACAGTGTAACTTTCACACTTCACTTTGCAGAGTCATAGCATTTTTATTTGGAATGTGATTCTGAAAACACATTATTTTTGTACGTCAAAACATTGTGTTTTGTGCAGATGGACATTGTTATTCAACCTGCTGAAAATGTCAGTTTCACCCTAATTTCATTACTCCCACACGTTGCCTACTCATTTAGCCAAATTAAATTACAATAACAGAAATGCTGGTGCAATTTCATGGGGGGCCTGTTGTTGCCGTGCTCTCTTATATCTTTTGAGGACGTGTGGGTCTGATGTGGGCAGAAAAAAAAACCTTTGATTGTCATCTGAGACCCTTCACCTCCCGTCTGGCAGTGCATTACAACACAAGCCACTTCCTTGTGTTATCAATCCCTATATTCGTCCATCCCTTAGGTCCTCTTTGACTCGTATTTATCCTTATTAACAGATCCTGCAGTCCTCCACCCCACATGTTTTCTGTTATACGCCCTGCTTTGAGGTGTAATTTTTGTCTGATATAATATGCACAGAAGCTGTTTTGTCTCTTATGAGGGCCATTAACAGGTTTCCATGATGGGTAACATATGCTTATATCTATATAAAACAGGCTATCAGAAAACAGTGTTTGTGATATTGTGGCAACATGCTGGGAACTCATGGGGCATGAGATCAAGAGCTTTAACATGACTGTGGATGAGTGTGTCCTGAGGGTTCCATTAATTATGAAGATGTGGTTCAGAAATTGCCACCACAATAACATGTGGTGCAGAGAAAAGGCCCAAAGGGTTCCTATCAGAAACGCCCAGTTCTAGTGAATCGGTTCTAATATGACAGTTCATGTAAACAGACTGATTCAAAAGTGAAATTATTTAATTATTATTAATAATTAATAATAATAATAATAATAATAATTATTATTATTATTATTGATGTTAATATTATTATTTTAATTATTATAAATGATTATTTATTAAATTAAAATAGATTTATATTAGTGCTGTCAAACGATTAATCGGCATTAATCACATCCAAAATAAAAGTTTTTATTTACATAATATATCTGTGTGTACTGTGTATATTTATTATGTATATATAAATGCACACACACAGTATATATTTTGAAAATATTTACATGTATTTACATGTATATATTTTAGTGGTGTCAAAATTAGCGCGTTTACGCAGACGATACATTTTTTCAGTTTAACGCGTTAAAAATATTTAACACAATTAATGCAGGGGCGGGGCTAGGGTTGGCCACCCCACTCACAACTGCTGCTTCTGTCACTTTTTCTCTTGACAAGAAGAGCATTTATTCAGTCGTAGAATGAACACTTCAGAGATGCTCCACTTCACTTCAGCGCCAGGCACGAGTCAAACGAGTGCGGAAACGGTACTGTGCTCGCAGC
>NW_015639297.1:1243764-1245643 GCF_001515625.1 Sinocyclocheilus rhinocerous
GAGCAGCAGCACTGTCTCCCTCATCTAACACACCCGATTCAACTCATCAGCTCATTATAGAGACTTTAAGACCTGAATTGGGTCAAAAAAGGTAAAGACTTGAGAGAAAATACGATGCGTGTCAGATCCGGGTCATGTTCAGCAGCGGCAGCTCTTAAAGCAGCCAAAATAAACTAACCCAGCTGCTGTGATGTCTGTTAATCAAAGGACAAAGAAAAAAAAAAAAGAGGAAAAATAACTTTTTTTTAATAGCTTTAAGGATTCATTTAGAATTTAGTGTTTGATAACTTCAATTTGAATTTCTGTATATTTCTGCTGAATGGCACAGGTAAATATGACATTTATTATAATGGGTTTAAATATGATGCGTGTCAGATCCGTGTCACGATCAGCAGCGGCAGCTCTTAAAGAAATAGCAGCCAAAACAACCAGCTGCTGTGATGTCTGTTAATCAAAGGACAAAGAAAAAAAGAGGAAAAAAATAACTTTTATAGCTTTAAGGATTCATCTATATTTAATTTAGAATTTAATATACTGTTTTTATGTTGTTTGTACATTAATTTGAAGATTGAATGTGAAATTATTGCAATATAAATGTATTTATTAATTAGTAAAAAAAAACTAATCGATCGACAGCAGTAATATATTTATATTCATATAATTTATATTATATAGAAATATATGAAATATATAAACATAACATTTTTCTTAAATATATACGTGCATGGGTGTGTGTTTATATATACATGATAAATATACACAGTACACGCACATATACTATGTAAGCAAAAACTTTTATTTTGGATGTGATTAATCGAGATTAATCGTTTGACAGCACTAATTTATATTTATATTGTCAGTAAACATATGCACACGTCAGTGGTGTGCGGTGGTGTTCTGAAATGAGAAGGCAAAGTCCTTTTTTTCCTTTTCTTTTTTTTTTTTTTAAATCAAATGTAAATTCATGTCCCAGTCACATTTTCTTGGTTAAATAAATATTACTTACACTATCGGAAAAAAAGCAATTCTATGTTATATTTTTACATTAACAATGTAATTAATATTCTATTTATTAAACCCAACTATGAATCTCACGAAATTAGGGCCAGTTTTACTAAACAGGGCAAATTAGCGTGAGAGCACAATTCAAAAACAGAGCCGATGGGAGGGGAAATTTCTGCGGGTGATTTACTAACAATGGCCAAATTAACGAAAACAGATGCAACATTTCATTTACATATTGACCAACGCAATATAGCAGCGCAAATTAGCATAGTAGCAAATAAAGCATAAAGAAATAAAGAAGCCACAGTGCATTGAAAAGAACCGGAGGCCAAAAATGAAGGTTTGCTAGAAGTTTTGATAGACCTGGTTGTCACGGCGTGGTACAGAAAACACACCGTGTAAGCAAGGGTCTGGGTCCAAATGCAGGCTTTTATTGACTGCCGGGGAAAACAAAGTAAAACTCAAAACAGAAACACAAACAGAGCTAAGACTCTGACACAGGCTTGAAACAGAAAAGGGAATCTGATGCAATACGGCCACGTGGAGCTTGCATCAGTCCCGTCACAACACCTAATACCACTATTACTACAGCTAGTAACAATCATTAACAATTATTAATAATCCGCCCAGAGAGGCGTGGGGAAGGCGTATAAATAGCCCTCAGGATGGGCCACAGCTGTGTGTGAGTGAGTGTGTGCACAGGTGTGTGGAGTCAAGGTAACGGAGTTCAGGATGGGCAACAGCTGTGTGTATGTGTGTGTGAGTGTGTGCACAGGTGTGTGGAGTCAAGGTAACGGAAAAGGAGTCCGGGAGGATGGGAAAATTGCGACCTCTGGTGGTGAGAGGGAGAACACCAGACGCCAGACCCTGACAG
>NW_015639297.1:1245957-1246049 GCF_001515625.1 Sinocyclocheilus rhinocerous
CTGAGAGCGGCCTCCGGAGCCTTGTGAGCGGACACCGCCGCTTCTGGAGCCTTGTGGGCGGGCACCGCCGGCACCGCCGCTTCATGAGCGGG
>NW_015639297.1:1250232-1250353 GCF_001515625.1 Sinocyclocheilus rhinocerous
GTATAAATAGCCCTCAGGATGGGCCACAGCTGTGTGTGAGTGAGTGTGTGCACAGTTGTGTGGAGTCAAGGTAACAGAGTTCAGGATGGGCAACAGCTGTGTGTATGTGTGTGTGAGTGTG
>NW_015639298.1:0-589 GCF_001515625.1 Sinocyclocheilus rhinocerous
TACTTGTATATTAATAAATATAGTTTAAATTATTATAAATAATATTTTATACTATTTAAAATGTTATATGCACACATATGAGATCCCTTATCATCGCAGCATTGCAAAAAAAAAATTGTACTTTATGTTCAAAGAAGAAAAAAGTAATACAGGTTCGGAACGAATTGAGATAAAGCTTGGCAGGAAATGTTACTTGTTTATCCAGCAGTGGTGGAAAGAGTACTGAAAAAATATACTCAAGTAAAAGTACCATTACCTTCCAAAAAATGTAGTGTGAGTAGAGTAAAAGTACTTGTCCAAAAAACTACTCGAGTAAGAGTAAAAGAGTAGCCTATTTAAAAGTACTCATGAGTATTGAGTAGTGAGTACTGAGCTGTGGATTCTACCCCATCATAATAAACACTGTACACCGCAATTGATACATTTTAAAAAACGTTGTACATTCTGTAATTCACATTATAGTGTTTGTCATAAAGAATGAAGAATATCTATCATCCAGCAGTTTTAATTTTGACTGCCAACTCTTTAAAATACATAAAAACAGCACAGAAACAGTATTCAGTTGAAGAAAAGATGAAAGTTATTCTCA
>NW_015639298.1:1417-2633 GCF_001515625.1 Sinocyclocheilus rhinocerous
GCACGCGAGAGAGAGAGACGAGGCAGCGCAGATCGCGCGTCTTATAAGTGAGTGGGAATTTACCGAACGTGGCACTTGCGGGAGTTAACACTGTATGCAATACCTGCAACCTCACACCAAATTTCAGGCCGTGTAGATAGGCAAGCATATATACAAATCATTTAGTAAGCAGAAATCCGAAATTTACCTTAACATATTAAGTTAGAGGAAGATGCGACTGAATTGATGCTTGAAGAATGCACTTCCAGCAGCCATGATAAACAGTTGGGGGTTAAAGTTTTCTATGCACAATTTGATTTGAGGAAAGTCACGAGTTACTCTCTATCCAATCACGTGGATGGATAAAAATAAAATTAAAATAAGCACGTAACGACCACAAACAGAGGAAAATAGCGGAGTAAAAGTACAGATACATCACTTAAAATGTACTCAAGTAAAAGTAAAAGTACACAATTTTTAAACTACTCAAAAAAGTACAATTACTGATAAAAAACTACTTAATTACTGTAACGTGAGTATTTGTAATTCGTTACTTCACACCCATGATCATGAGACACTGAAAACTGCAGTAATGATGCTGAAAGTTCAGATTTTATCGCAGGAATAAATTACATTTTAAAATATATTCAAATACTCTCCAGCAGCACAAGAATGATAAAAACACACAGATAAACATCAATTACACACTTAATGTGCATCCTTAGCTCTTCACTACGACTAAAAAGCCTCCTGCGTCTGCCGAGAACCATGAAAGAGAGAAAGAAATACATAAAATTGCCCACAGTGTCTATTTTATACATTTTGATTTCTGGACTCTTAAGTAGCAGCTTCGCAGGAGGGAACGATTGTTACGGCCACCACAGAGCGATGACGGAGAGATGGTCTGTTTTGCCACCAATGTTTAAACAAGCGTGGAGACATCATAGCAGTGGCATCAAAGCTGTAGATGTGTGACGTGGGATTTTCCAGAGCTGGAAGTGAGAGCAGCTGCGGTCAAACGGCAGTAGGTGAAGGCCAGGATGCCACAACTCAAACTATTCCCGTTTGGGTTTGAAAATATACTTTTTTGGCCTAAAAATGACTTGTAAACAACAGAATAGCTGCTTACAAGACTAAACGTCTAAAGCTTTGTATTGACCACTATGTGCTCCATAAAACAACATGCAAAGCCTTATGGGATACGTCTGACATGTGCCATTCAGCGTTTTTTTTTTTT
>NW_015639298.1:2674-3056 GCF_001515625.1 Sinocyclocheilus rhinocerous
TTTTGTCTGTATCTTCTCTCTATGAAGGACCACTGGTTTTGGAGGGTCAGAGATAACGCCGTGATGCCCGGTTATCCCATGCTCATCAATGTCTTCTGGAGAGGTCTGCCACCCAAGATCGACGCCGTCTATGAGAACAGCAAGGGCAAATTTGTGTTCTTCAAAGGTAAGAGATCACATCAGATCGACGTACACAAAATCACTTTCACGGACTTTTAAATGAACTGTTCCCTCCTGGTGGAATGACCTGCCCAACTCAATCCTTAGCCATCTTCAAGAATCGGCTAAAAACACATCTCTTCCATCTTTATTTGACCCTCTAACTCTAGCACTCTCTATTCTAATTCTATTCATAAAAAAAAAACTTGTCCCTTTTAGACTT
>NW_015639298.1:3887-4779 GCF_001515625.1 Sinocyclocheilus rhinocerous
TAATATTTAAATATTTTATCATATATTTATATGTATAATATGTATAATTTATAGTAATATGTATAATATGTATTTTATTTATAATATTTATACTTATTTATATTATTATAATAATTATTTAAATTCTTTTAATAATAAGTATTGTAAAGTATTTATATATTAAGCTAATACTGCTTTTAATTTCAAATTTAGAGAAAAATAAATAAATAAATGTTTACTGTAATGTTCTCAATAGATTTTTTTAAATCTTTTTTTTATTTTATAATGTACAGTACATGTATTTATGTATTTGCTGTTAAATGGCTTAAAATATTTAAACCAAACAGCCATTATGGTTCATAAAGTATACAACAAAATACAGTATAATCAATCAAGGCATATTTTCCTCACCGTCGTTCACTAAATAAACACCAACACAATATTAAAGCATTTTTGTCAACACTCTTATACTCAAAAGTCACAGAAAGAAATCACTATGCCACTGATACCACAGGCGTCAGGGAATGTAATAGGCAAAAAAGTGCATTGAAATCATCACAATATATAATCAATAAATTGTCCAAAATCAGCAAACCCCTCAGCGGTATGTGGAGCCACACTTGAACAAATCAGTAAGTCATAAAGAATTTATAGAAACCATGATTTACATTTTCCTTCTTTGAATGAGCAGAATGACTGAACGTTCTCAAAATCTACCCTGGGCTGAATACTGTAATTTCCTGATTTCTCCTTTGTTCTTGTGCTTTTTCTAGGCAAGCAGTTCTGGGTGTTCAAGGACACAATGCTACAGCCTGGCTACCCGCAGGACATCTCAATGTTTGGAAACGGCATGCCAGCGCAGAGTATCGAGACAGCCGTCTGGTGGGAGGACGTGGCCAAGACCTACTTCTTC
>NW_015639299.1:0-189 GCF_001515625.1 Sinocyclocheilus rhinocerous
GAATTACTGAAATAAATGAACTTTTCCACGATATTCTAATTTATTAAGATGCACCTGTATGTATAGTATTTTTATGTTACATTAATCAGTGTCTAGCACACCTTCCTATGGAAAGGATATGGACCAGAAGAAATTGCAATTACTAAATGATATTTAGACAGACTTAAAGAAGTTCCAGATCTATACTTG
>NW_015639299.1:317-910 GCF_001515625.1 Sinocyclocheilus rhinocerous
TTAATTACATTGTGCGAGCTGTCTCTTTAATACCGCGTGGTTTATATACATGTTGCTGCTGATTGGGCTGACATTTTTGACACACCCACCAAACAAGAGAAAACGTATCTCTAACCCTGATGCACACCGTTTCCAGGAAACATGTCGTTCAAAACCGGAAACCGTAGCAAAACGTTGTGCACCGGTTTGAGCTTGAACTTGCCCCAGTTCTGATGGGGCTTACAGTAACCCTCCTTCGCATCGCAATCAAATAAATCTCACTCCCTGATATTTTGTGATGTCATAATCTATTAAAACATTTATTTCATATTATTATACACAATCCCTTACGAAATTTAGCAATGGTATTACTATAGTAAAAGTATAGTAGGCTAACCATGTTTTTTTTTTGGCGTTTTTATTACCAATTGTATAACCACAGTTTTACTACAAATACCATGGTTAGTGTAGCAAAACATGTTGTTTTTACCATGGTTTAACTATAGTAACCAATAACCATGATTTTTTGGTATTCTATATACATATTTTCATGTTGTCTTTATTTTACAGCATGTATTTGTGAAAATGATTAGGCAGCCGCAGCACACACCACA
>NW_015639300.1:0-1699 GCF_001515625.1 Sinocyclocheilus rhinocerous
CCTTGTTATTCTTAATTTTGACATTCATTTTAATTTTTACACCAGGCATACATATCAGTTCAAAATTTCGGTTATCGACCTACTTGATCTGTAATAATCGGTATCGGCATCGGCCTTGAAAAACACATATCGGTCGACCCCTAAATCTGACTTTTTCCAACTGTAGAGAGAACATCTCTCGCTATTCAGGAAGATGACTGAAGAAGCTACCAAACCGCTACCTATCACTAATCATTGTTATTCTGTCAAAACAACACCTTAGCTTTTAGTCGACCACATCTCAGAGGTTACACGTTGTATGTCACATCTATAAATGGATCAAGACATTGTTGTCTATATTACGTATATGTGCTCATCATTTCCCATTCGCTGTTTGTGTATCCAACTCTTCTGAGACTCCTGTAGGACATAATTAAACTATTTTGAGTCATGCATTTCAAAGTGATGAATCTGAAAACAAATTACAGCAGATAGGTCTGTGACATTCTCTGAGCCAACAAATGTAACTCTGACAGCAGTGTGCATGTCTATATGTACATTAGCCATTTGCAGATTAATCCATTTATCTAGCCAGGGGTAAATTAATCCCAGTGCTTAACCCCATGTGAGTTTGATGAATGAACAGCCTTTATTCTTTACTCATGCACATTTATAAATACAATAATGCCTAATTCTAATTAACTAGTCTAGCACTATTCACTGTAGTGTGAACGAAGTCATCATATTGTGTTGCCAACAGTTTCCAGATGGTCCTAAATGGAAAGACAAAATGTGTCTTGGCAGTATATTTGAACTCCCTTACTACTGAATAAATCTTGAGAATGCCTTTTGCCTAATATGCCTAATTTGTTGGAAAGCTGAACTGTCCCACTGTATTGCATTACTGCACATTGCGCATACTGTCAGTGTTTTACATGTTACACTCCACTAGAAACCCACGTTCATTACTTTACATTATTTATGCTGTATATAAAGTATATTGTCACTCTTGTTGACACCACAAATGGAACCGTTTAGAACACTTTTATTAATACCCCACATACTGTACATAATGTGTGCGTCTATATTGTGAATTATTTATATATTGTGTGGCCTATTCTGAATCTGTACATTGTGTGAAATATTCTCTTATGTTAGATCTGCTGCAATTTTGTTGGGTGAAAAATCCTGCAATTTTCCAACCACCATTACACAAATGGTATTGATTGTATATGGTGTAATGTGATTAATTTGAGCACATTCTATGGAATACTGTACTCATACATGTTAATTGCTCATTTATATACTTAAACTTAAAAGTATCATTATAATATCAACTTAATTATTTTTAGTAGTGTAAATTAACTAGCTACAGCTAATTCAGTAAATGCTAACTTACTAATTGGTAAAACAATGCTTTGATTAGCATCACAACTGCTGAATGAGTAAGCCAGTAGAGAACATTATATCTGTTCTTGAACCAAGCTCATGCTCCACTCGTCACCATGATGGCAACCCCTAAAAATCCAAACATGGCAAAATCCTTTCTAAATCAGCATTGAAAAACATTAAACACTACTAAATCTCTCACTTACCATTAATCTTGCACAAAATAAAAAAGTGTCATGGCACAGCATGCTGCACTGGGGCACTCTTACAAAAGGTACTAATACAGTATGTACCAATTGGGTACTACCTATTAACATTTGAGGTAGTAACA
>NW_015639301.1:0-511 GCF_001515625.1 Sinocyclocheilus rhinocerous
CAGCTGCCAGGATGATCTTGCGCAATTGGAAATGCCCCAAAACCCACCAAATTGATGGTGACTAGTGGCTGAATATGTAATTGGTTGGAAAGGTGAATATTGAATACTGTGGTGATGTACGAAGTTTTGACTGTTGAACAATAAAAAAAGTTGAATTACAAAAAAAAAAATATTAGCTCATATACAGTTGTGCTCAAAATTATTCATAGCCTTGGTAAATATGATCAAAGAAGGCTGTGAAAATGAATCTGTATCATCAATCCTTTAGATATTTTATTTTTTAAATGTACTTAAATCTAACATTTCATTGGAGAATAAGAATTTAAAATTGGAGAGAAATCTCATTATGAAATAAATGTTTTTCTCTAATAGTCCCAGAAAGAAGTGAGGCGTTCACCACTTCTAAGAGATCTCCTTCTAAACAGTTAAGCACCCTTTTGAAAAAATATGTGGAAAGTGTGTCAAGAAGATAGCAGGTTGACAATTTAAGGTGCTGTACTATTTCTTCCAA
>NW_015639302.1:0-1032 GCF_001515625.1 Sinocyclocheilus rhinocerous
GAACACCGTATAACTCCAAGCCGGCACCGTAACTTCATTTTGACGAACGGCTAAACAAAGGCAGAACACCGTAACTCAGTTTGAGCGTTCCAAACAAAGTGAAAGAGCCGTAACTGGTGTTATACGGTGCTCTGCCTTGGTTTCTCCGGGGCTTTTCGAAGTTACGGTTGAGACGACACATTATTTTCTTGGAAAAACAACAAAATTGACTCAAGATACTTATACACATGATAAATGATGTCTTGAATGTCCCAAAAATATCAATAACTCATTTTCGACAAAAATCGAATTTACGGTCTTTTGCCTTTGCACGGCAGCATATATATATATATATGTTACTGTAATGAGTTTTTGTTGTTGCATTATAGTAATGACATTTTAGGAAATACGTTTCATTTACATGAAAGTAATATTTTCTTTATGATTATCTGTATGTTACGGTAATGATTTCTTTGCTGCATTATAGTAAATACAATTATGAAAATATGTTAAACTGTAATAAAAACCATAATTTTCTGTATAATTTTCTGCATGTTACGATTTTCTTACGGTAATGAGGTTTTCGGAAATATGTTTAACTGTCATGAAAATAATTTTCTTTATCATTTTCTGTATGTTATGATTTTCTGTCATTTTCTGTCATGAAAATACATTTTCTGTATGTCATGGTAATGTTTTTGCTGCATCATAGTAAAGACAATTTAGACAACATGTTAAATTGAAATAAAAATAATAATTTTCCACAAGTTTCAGTAATGAGGTTTTGTGCTGCAGTAATGACATTTTAGGAATTATGTTTCATTGTCATGAAAATAATTTAGGAAATATGTGATATTTTTAATATATAATTTTCTGCATGTTACGGTAAAGAAGTTTTTTGAATTGAATTGAAATGGAATTAAATTTTTCTGTATGATTATGTATCATTATGTTATGAATTGTGGTAATGACAATTTAGGAAATTTTTAATTGTCAGAGATAAAAAAAATATATATATATATTAGGGGTGTAACGGTACACAAATATGACGGT
>NW_015639303.1:0-176 GCF_001515625.1 Sinocyclocheilus rhinocerous
TCGATTACCGATTCGATTCAATATCGATTATTTTGGATACATATCGGGTACAGACAGTACATGCCAAATTTTCTCAAGGAAAAAAAATCTCTAAACTAATGCTGTAAAATATACATGAGAGTCAGTTGGTACTGCATTATAATATTGAAGGTTAAAAATTGACTGATTTGTGCTGT
>NW_015639303.1:433-569 GCF_001515625.1 Sinocyclocheilus rhinocerous
CTACAGTTTTTCTGGCTGACTATCGAGTTTATGGTCACCAAATATGCTTTTTGAGGTAAATGTGATGTTACATTAATTGTTTACAAGCCAATATATTGACGTCTTTGCGCAGCTGAAACACTGATTGAGCGATTAC
>NW_015639304.1:0-457 GCF_001515625.1 Sinocyclocheilus rhinocerous
TGTCATAGAAAAGCATAGTTTAATAATAGCGGGGCACATTGTAATGCAGTGTTTCAGCCTTCTCCATCTGCACAACTGGAATTTAAAACTGTGTCTTCTGCTAGATATCGAAGCATTTAAAAAAACTATCTAAACTGCTAAATAACAGATTGGAGATTAAAATAATAGCAGATTTGTCTCATTTTAAATGAATACTGAAAACTGAGATGAAAAATTTACTTCAGTCACAAATTTACTTTTGCTGTGGTAAAATAAATATTCAGTGATATCTTCAAAAGATTTTTTTGGCGCACTCTTTTCTCATTATAGTGTTGATATGGCAACTAGTAAATACTGTAAATTTTATGCTAGCATGTGTGGAAATATTTAAACCATGTCTGTTACAACTAACCCTGCGTTACTTTGCTCCGCACTCCCCTACAAACAAGACAACTGACAATAATTTATTTTATTGTTG
>NW_015639305.1:0-244 GCF_001515625.1 Sinocyclocheilus rhinocerous
CTTTTGAGCTCCGTATAGCAATCATGCCAGGCGGCTGGGCCATCGTCTGCCTCCTTGGCAGGTTGCTTGTTAAGTGAGTTAGCTGTGCTCCCCTCATCATGAAGGGCCTCTTGCAAGCGCGCCGCTCCCTTCTGGGCATCTGTGAGCAGATGCTTCGGAATCTGTTCTGTGAGCGTGCCACAGTCACATAGGGCCCCTAGGCTGGCTTAATACAGCCTCGGTTACCCCTTAAGCAGCTGTGTTT
>NW_015639305.1:290-608 GCF_001515625.1 Sinocyclocheilus rhinocerous
GTAAGAGCACACGCTAAGCCTCTGTGCACTTTCTAAAATCCACATTGTGGTAAGTGTGCACGCTAAGCATTCTGCACACTTTCTAAAATCCTGTATGGTAAGGGTTACTCACTGTTAGCCTCGTTCCCTTTCTAAGTTGGCTTAGGCCCCGGTTCTCGCCTTGGGCGCCACTCAACTAATGTATCTCTGTTGATACATTTCTGAGCAGGGTGTTGCTATCAAAGATCTGTCGAGTCAGTTCTTTGAGCAGGTTTATTCAGAACCGGTGGTAGCACCCCCTGGGTGACAGGCCAGGGTCTGGTGTGTTTTTTTAGACAC
>NW_015639305.1:690-1153 GCF_001515625.1 Sinocyclocheilus rhinocerous
TGATTCCAAGCCTTGAGCTCTGCCCTAGGCTTGGGCTTCCCAGCCCAGCCACTATCAGGTAAGTTGTTTAGGGTATGCAGCTCAGGCCCTTGGCCGGAGGGGATAATGTTACTGACAGCCGTCAAGGCGTCCTAGGTAAAACTCCCATGGCTATGGTAGAGTTGGTACTTAGTGCTCGCCGTGGTTTTCTGGAATGCACTCCTCTCAGCATGGTGGCTTGGGTATACCGTTCCCCATAGTGACCCCTAGAGGACACAGTTCGAAAATCCCTCGAAAGGGAACGTCTCAGGTTACATATGTAACCATGGTTTCCTGAGAAGGGAACGAGACACTGCGCCCTCTAGTTTTCTTGCCATGCTTCGGATGTAAGCTTCAGACGAAGAAGCAAATTACATGTTGTCCCAGCGCCCGTTTTTTCCTGTGATCGCGCAGGGTAATGACATCATAGGCTGTCGCCGGCCAA
>NW_015639306.1:0-217 GCF_001515625.1 Sinocyclocheilus rhinocerous
GGGAGTCTCCTACAATAGGATTACATGCATGCAAGGTAAAAAAACACTTTCGTTTTCTCAAAATATGCATTTTAATATAACCTCATTTTCCAGCGATTCTCAAACGATTCGTTCGAAGCAGTTCAAAGATTCAGTCTCTCAAAACCCCTCCTTTCCGTGAGCCTGCTCTGCTCTGATTGGTCAGATGGCCTAGTTTGTTGTGATTGGTCTACGGCGT
>NW_015639306.1:359-556 GCF_001515625.1 Sinocyclocheilus rhinocerous
GAGCAGCTGGTCCAAATAAACAGGATACTGATCCATCTTTCAACAGCAAGCATTTTGTAAAACTCCCCGAGATTAG
Source organism: Sinocyclocheilus rhinocerous (assembly GCF_001515625.1). Classification (NCBI taxonomy): domain Eukaryota; kingdom Metazoa; phylum Chordata; class Actinopteri; order Cypriniformes; family Cyprinidae; genus Sinocyclocheilus; species Sinocyclocheilus rhinocerous. The sequence goes on from NW_015639306.1 coordinate 436, forward strand.
AGAAGCAGTCGTCAGTAGAATGACGTGATTGTGGGCGGGGTCAAGTTGTTTGCGGCCAGCCAACATCAGAGCATGTGAGCGGAGAGCGGAGTGGTAATATTTCCTTAAGAGCGCAGAGCGC
>NW_015639307.1:0-948 GCF_001515625.1 Sinocyclocheilus rhinocerous
CTCATGTTAACAGATTAATAAAGCGTTCACACTGCACACGGTTGCGTTCCGACAGTGTGTTCCGGGAGCGGTGCGTCTGCAGCAGTGCAGAGATCATTTCTGCACAGAGTCTATTTTTGCTGCACTGCAAGCACTGAATTAAAGTAACAGCGCATTTTTTTGCAGTAAATATGAACATGGATTGACACGAAAATGTAGTAATTACACTATAATGCATATTATTAAAGTCTACTGTGTTTCATGGTCAACACATAGGCTATGGCTTTTTGGCTAAGTTTAAAGGGAAAGAGCACTTTTAGATAAACAAGGCAATAATAGATGGCACTAAAGAGCACTTTTAGATAAAGAAGGCAATAATAGATGGCACTCCTGGAGGTAGGAAAACAAAGTTCTTTATGAACCGCAGGATTGCTTGTAATAAAGATTTCAATGCAAAAGGAAAGGCAGTAGAGCTGACTATTTCTGTCAATGGTAAGTGTGAGATAACGTAAGAAAAGTAGTTTTAATGTTTTGCCACTTGCTTGAGCAACTTAATATATAAATCGAGAAGTAAATGCAAAAGTAAAAAGCATTGAATAATGTGTTGCTTATATTTATTGTGTTTAAACATGTCTGTGAAAGATTGAATTACTGTACTGTGTAAAAAAAAAGAATTGAAATGCTGAAAAAGCATTTTCAGTGACAATGTTTGGATTTGAAATCAAAATAATGGATAAATGTTGTGTTTGTGGTAAACAGCCACGGATCAGTAGCAGACTCCTGGGTGAAAGCTGCTTCACCTCTCACAAGAGTCACCTAAGAGGGAAATTCCCCCCATTTTCAAAAATGAAATAATCTCTAAAAATCCTTATTGGAGTATCACTATAAATAGTTATAAATGATAAAAAGGCAGCTTTAAAAAGGTCGGTATCTGTGATCGGTATCGGCAGATACTGCTTTCTGTGATCG
>NW_015639308.1:0-517 GCF_001515625.1 Sinocyclocheilus rhinocerous
AAATAATTTCAACAGCACAAGTTTTGTCCACATTCCCAAATGCAAATTATTGTGGGAAAAAAAGTACCAAGCATAGAATGAAATAATACAAGGACTGTAAATGGTTTTGCCACAAACTCAACTCTGTTGAACAGAACAGTACCAGAGGGTTAAAGGGATAGAGATGTTTATGTTGTCCCAAAAACGTATTTCTTTTTCTTTCTTCTTTGGAAAAAAAAAATTAAAAGGAGACTTATGGAAGACTTTTCCATGTCCCTCAAAAATATGATTATTGAGATTTCTTAAAATAAACACAATGGTTCATTGCAGAGAAATTGTGAAAACTCTTGAAACCATTCATATTTACTGTACAGCTCAGCTGTACATATTTATCTGTTTTCTTGTGTTTTTTCCAATGTTTTTTAATAACATTAGGCTTAAACGATTCCTTATCCTATGGCTCCCTCTAGTGGGCAACGTTAACATCACAGCATTCATTCCTCTGTTGAAATGGCTGATGGTTTAGAGCAGGGGTTAT
>NW_015639309.1:0-523 GCF_001515625.1 Sinocyclocheilus rhinocerous
AATCTTAGAAGGTGCTGGGTGTTATATGGCCCGAGTGTAACATGGCGATGTAGAACACCATGGTTGCTGATAGCAGCACGGATTGTGACATTGCCACCTCGTTGACCAGGGACTTCAACAATGGCCCACTGTCCAATCATGTTTCGGCCTCTCCCTCTCCTCTTTGTTAGATTGAAGCCTGCTTCATCGACAAAGATGAAGTCATGGGGTCTGTCCAAGGATTCCAAGTCAAATATTGTCTGTGTAGAAATACAATATACTGTATTTAGAATTTTGTAAATCGTACAGAGACAGTGCTATACTGTAGAGTTCAATTAGGCCTACTGTATGCACTTCTGATTCACATACATTGTATGTACTGAAGAGTAATGCCATTCACGTAGTATGTGTTAGTACTGTAGACAATCTGGATTACAGTAAATGTTTCTGAATGTACACGTACTTGCACATACTGAGCTCGCAGTTCTTTCACCCTTGTTGAGTTGCGCTCAAAAGGTACTCTGTATACTTGTTTCATTCGCAT
>NW_015639310.1:0-1463 GCF_001515625.1 Sinocyclocheilus rhinocerous
AGAGTGTGTGTGGACGCTGTTACTGGGAGATTGAGTGCAGTGGAGGTGATGGTGTGCGTGTATCAGTGTCATATAAGAGCATCAGCAGGAAGAGACGGCATGATGAGTGTGTGTTTGGATCTAATGATCAGTCCTGGAGTTTGTACTGCTGTGACTCCAGATACTCATTCATACACAATAACATAGAGACTGATCTCCCTGTGAAGCCCACTAGCAGCAGCAGGAGAATAGGAGTGTTTGTGGATCACAGTGCAGGAACTCTGTCATTCTACAGCGTCTCTGACACAATGAGCCTCATCCACACAGTCCAGACCACATTCACTCAGCCGCTCTATCCTGGGGTTTATATTTGGTCCGATTCATCAGTGAAACTGTGTTGATGAATCAGAATAGACTGACGAGAGATTCTACCCATAATGCTTTGAGATGCATGATAAATCATTACCAGTAGATGTTATAGAGTCTCTTCTTTTACAGAACAGTGAGATGTTATAGAGTCTCTTCATGACATTAATACTGCAGCTCAACTTCTGTTACTGAAACAACAGTCAGAATAAATGTGTCACAAATCCTCATATAGACAGTAAGATCTGTGTGTGTGAGAGAGAGAGTAAGAGAGTCTGAATGTGTGTTTGTTTATCTACATCTGTGTTTTTATTGTGGTGTCATATCAATCATTTGTATAATTACTATCAAAATTTCAATTGAAAAGTGCTTCATGAATCATGTTTGTGAAAAGGAATAAAACTGACTAAACAAAAGAAAATTAACAACAAATGTACGCTAACTCCCTAACGAAGCAAAAACAAGAGAAAAAGATTCACAAATAAAATAGCACCCACCTCCCTACAGCCTCCAACACAGAGCGACACGTAGCGCAACAACAACGCTACCTCCAACACAGAGCGACACGAAGCGCAACAACAACGCTAATTACCTTTCGGAAGGCTACAATAAGCCGTAACTTGAGTAAGTTTTACACAGTATCAATCTCTGACAAAACTACAAGAGCAACACAAGGCAGGCGAGAGGCACAGCACTCTGGAAGTCAAGCTTCAGTGTGGTAGGCATGTTGAAGAGCTTTTGAGCTTGCAGCCTCTGCACAGTAACGAGCGGCAGGTGCGAGTGATCACCTTCCTCTCCTCCGCACCTGGTTGAGCAGCAATAACACATGGAGAGACAGAAAGAGCACACAGCAGTACGTAGCAACCAACAATATTGTATAAATAAACACGGAACGTAACAATAGCAACTACAATATGATTTTTTAATTATTTGAATTATAACAAATCAATAAAGAAATATGTTATGATTACAATAATACTATTGTACTCTTAAAAAGTATGTATGCATGTATTATTATTATTAATAATAAATATTAATATAATTAAATTTTTTATTTTACTTTATACCAGTAAAAAAAAAACTTATTGCAATAATTATATTGCACTTAAAAATAAAAA
>NW_015639311.1:0-764 GCF_001515625.1 Sinocyclocheilus rhinocerous
TATATATATATATACACACACACACACACATATGTATATTGTATATATATATATACACACACACATATATATAACCATACATATATATATATATATATGTAAGGCTATACAGACATCTAGTGGTTACATCATGGCATTACATATTTTCTTTATTTCTCCCACTAGATGGTACCGGATCTGCCTCCATTAATTGGATTTTAAATGCGTTTGCTTTATTTTTAACTGAAATATTGCATTAATAAAGTAATAATAATAATAAAGGTGTATTTTACATATAAATGATGAAACGACTGTCAAATGAAATTACTGTTTTTAAAAAAAAAAAAATAGTTCGGTCTGTTTTGACCTATAGGCTGATGACACACGCGGAAACTTTTTGAGCTATGTTGCTGGGCAACGACACAAGGCCCACGACCTATATAAAGCATCCAGATATAAACATCGCTTGGCAACATTGTTAAAAAAAAAAGTTCCCCCGTGTATTATCAGCCTAACAGTACCAGAAATTAATAGTGTCATTATATATGTATTTGAAAAATAATATATATCTGTCAAAACAACGGTATAACGTTGAGGTTGTTCATCTAACATTATATCACTACACAGATCGTTAGCTTTGCCTATCCGAACCTAAAATGAACTTAATTTAATAAAGTTTACTCACCTCTAATTCTTTCTGTAGAGTACAACGTCCACGTTGCCTCTCCATCCAGGACCGCACCCACATCCTGCCGGTTTTTCCTCTTTTTATGTTTTTTTCTGCA
>NW_015639312.1:0-531 GCF_001515625.1 Sinocyclocheilus rhinocerous
TCAAGATCTTATATAAAGGAGTGGTGACGAGGATTAAGTGCAATGATTTTTTAACGAAGTGTTTTAAGCTCACAAGGTCTGTAAGGCAGGGATGCCCCCTTTCAGCGCTTTTATATTCCTTGGTGGCAGAGCCTTTGGGCTTAGCAATGAGACGAGAGAAGAATGTGAGAGGTATCAACATTGAAGGAGGTAGATGCGAGAATAATATCTTTCAATACGCAGACGACACAACTTTAATAGTGCGAGACCTGCAGAGTGTTAAAGCGGCAATGGATGTAGTTCAGAATTTTTGCAGAAAATCAGGAAGGAAAATAAATAACGACAAAACAATGTATATGAGATTTGGTGGAGCTCCAGTTTTAACAGATGTGTTTACTTTTAAAGAAGTTAAGGAAATGAAGATTTTAGGAAGATGTGTTTTTAAAGAACTTAAGGAAATGAAGATTTTAGGAGTTTTATTGGGAGATGACGACAAGAGAACAAATTAGATAATGTGGGAAGGAATTTTAGGAGACATTGAAAGAAGGTTGA
>NW_015639313.1:0-559 GCF_001515625.1 Sinocyclocheilus rhinocerous
AAAAACAAAAGTGTTGCGTTTATAATTTTGTTCAGTGTAAATTCAATAATTATTTACTCGCCTCCACACTGTTCAATCCTTTTTGTTTTGTTTTTCTGAACACAAAAGGTGATTTTAGTTAAGTTTGTCCTGCTGGTTTCTGTTCATACAATATCAGTCGATGGGAGCCTGACTTTCAGATTCTTCATGACATTATTTGATGATGCTTTTGAAGCTTCTGAAACTCAGGTTTCATTGACTGATGTTGTATGAACAAGCCAGCAGGACAAACTTGACCAAACTCACATCCTCAGTGACTTTTGGTTTTTCTCTAGATGCTCTCGCTGGCTCTGGGGTCACTGAGGATGAAGAGACCACAGCAACATCTGGTCCAGACGAGACAGTAAGAGATGGAGTGATGGAGCGTCTCATCCATGGCGCTGGACCATTTCCAGGATGCTGCTGTGGACTTCTCCATCCTCACTGCTCACACCAGTCTGCAGACATTTCAGATCCTACAAAAATGCACAAACACAATACAAAAGCAGTCATTTTAACAGCACAATGTCATTTGATTTCT
>NW_015639313.1:682-870 GCF_001515625.1 Sinocyclocheilus rhinocerous
CATCACCTTTCCTTGCAGGTCCTGCTCCACCACAAAAGATCTGCAGCAAATGCACATGAATCAAGAATCAGAAAAGTGCTGTGATTACTCTGTTTGAAATTACAATAATTAAAATAAAACATCTTTTAAATCTTAAGTTGTAGTTTATTAATTTCTGTAGTATACTCACTCAAAGCCTTTGATGGCAG
>NW_015639314.1:0-204 GCF_001515625.1 Sinocyclocheilus rhinocerous
TTCGCAAAAAACTCTATCAACACACAGTCCGGTAAATCAGAGTAACATGCAATGGCTAGAAACTCTTGAATATAGTCCTCGAGTGATCGCGTGCCCTGCTCGAGGGCTAATAACAGTCTTGCAATGTCCATACCTGGCCAATGTTCATCCGAAAAGCTGCTGGATCCTTGTGTGGCCGAGTATTCTGTAACGGGGCGAACGAGA
>NW_015639314.1:348-3586 GCF_001515625.1 Sinocyclocheilus rhinocerous
GGGAATCCAGAAACAGAAGATAGTCCAGGCGAGGTGCAAACACAATCCGAAACAGCAGGCAAAGGGTTAATCCAAGACAGGCAATAAGCTACAGGGCAGGCAGAGATCAGACAGGACGAGGTAAACCGGGCTAGAATCAAGACTCAGGTAAAAACAGGTAATAAACAGGACAGACTAGACTTGAACTCAGGAAACACGGAATGGCTCCGTAAAGTTGCTATCGCTAGAAGAGTGATAAACGTAGACAATACTCAGCAATCCGAAAGAGGAAGTCCAAGGCTTATAAAGCGTGTCTCATTGGATGCAGCTGTGTGTGTGTAATCAGTGCAATGGATGATGGGAACTGTAGTCTGGAGTGACATGTAACAGTCTGTGTAGTGTGAGAGTCAATGTAATGGAAGAGCGATCTCTGGTGGCGAGCGGATGGAAGTCCATGGACAGGATTTGTGACAACTGTTTTAAAAATAATAATAATTAAAAATGTTTCTTGAGCAGCAAATAAGCATATTAGAATGATTCATGAAGGATCATGTGACACTGAAGACTGCAGCAATGATGCTGAAAATACAGCATTTTCTACCGATTAAAAGTTTGGAGTAAATAAGTTTTATTTATGTATTATTATTATTAAATAATTAATAATTTGATTATGCTTGGATACATTAAATTGATCTATAAATGTCAACAAATACACATATAATGTTACAAAAGATTTATATTTAATTTTAATGACATTTTAAAATATATTCACTTAGGAAACAGATATTTGAAATTGTAAAAACATTTTACTATTTTTACTGTATTTTTTTAACAAATAAATGTAACTTTGCTGCTCATAAAAGACTAAAAAACTAATTATTAATTATTCCAAATATTTGACGCATATTGTGTACACCGCAACATTTTCCTTTGAAACCATCAAAATGTGATCATCTTCACAGTCACACTTTTCAAAATCCAACTGTACGCTCATTGTAGACATCTAACAAACACAAGGAATTCCTCCAAACTTGCCAGTTTCTCCAGTGAAATATTTGCTTTTATCTTCCCAGTAAAACCTCACAATAGCAAGTGACCTGGTTCAGCTTTGCCCCGGAGGAGCTGCTCTAACATTTGTTTACTTGTTGACCTTAGTTGAAACTCCCTAAATGACAGGCCTTTTTAAAATATACTTTGCATTTTTCCTCATTTAATTTGTAGCACACCTAAGGCAAAAGCCAATCCCATCAGTACATGCTGAGAGCAACAATTAAATATTAATATATATATATATATATATATATATTTTGTAAGTCCTTGTGAACCAAAATCAATATTGCCAGAGTTTGGTTGTGCCCACGAGGCAGCTTCTCCTTAAAAACAATCCATCGCTTCCCTGCCAGAACAACATTCACAGACCTGAAAATACCCATGATGCCCGCGGTGCCGACCAGTGGGCCGCATCCAATCAGGGTGCTTGAGGGAAGATTGAAGATTTTATTTATTTATTTTTTTTTTTTTACCATCCCTCAACGGAGGGCATTTCTCATCGCGCTGGCAGCAAAGTGTCTATTGGGTACGCCTGAGCACATTGTTTTCCCGGAGATTAAATTGATTTGAGGAGGAATGATTAAGAACGTGGAAAATGGCTGTCAGCGGGGAGAAACTCAAATCTCTGGAGCAGGTTAAGTGATTATGTCAGGTTATGATTCATATTGGACTAAAAACAAATTGCAAGACGCTTAATATCTCAAAGACAAAGTGGACCTTTAGAGTAGAAATGAGCGAACATTAGCCATATGGAAACAACCATAAAGTGGAATGGCTAGGCTAGTTAGAAACTGGGATAATGAATTATAATACTTATGATACGGGTTGCTGTTTGCAGACTATACTGCATTTTAATACAACAAAAATTCTCAATTATTCTCCTATTGAGAACTCTTTTTACCTAAAGCCATTATCTTTTCTATTTCTATATTTTCTGAATTCGAGAGCACCTGCAGGTTAACGAAAGGGCTCTGAAATTCATCACGAGTGAGCGGTATTGGCTGTTGTCTTTAGCAGTAAAGATTTGGATCAATAAGTAGCCTGTTGTCTAAATGTTACATCACAGTGTGTCTTCGTTTGAATCATTTTCACATCACCTATAAAATGCCACACAAGGCAAACATTGATCCTCAGATGCTGAGCTAGTTGTTTGCATTAGCTGCAATTATATTCTACAGCAGAGCGCTGGTGCAAAACAACCTGACCTTTTTAAGCCATGAGGTCTTTTTTTTAAATTTATTTCAGACGTTTCATGAGGATTCGAAGAAATGCCAAATTATAGTCTAACAAATTTATTGGCATCATAGCATCATGGTATCATTATATTCTAAGTCTTCAAAAAGCCATACAGTTTTTGTTTGTTTAAATAGCATGAATTAATAGAAAGAATGTGCATTGAATAAATGTGTTAAAAATTATATAAAATTATATGAAAATACATTTCTTGTCATCATACATACCATGAATGTGTAGACTGAATTGTCTGCCTGCTCATTCATTGTCTTATATTTTATTTAATAATTTACAGTATGCATATATTCATTATTGACAATGTTTTCACAATATAATGCATGCAGAACTGAGAATAAATCGTATCTCATTACAATGCCAGTAAACAGCATAATTGCCAAACATAGAGCCACCTGAACTCAACAAATTACCAAACATAGACGTGTAACCAATTAAATACATCCCCAAAATGTCTTATTTTGGCTTTCCACATGGAATTAATTAGCGGATCCTCACATATGTCAAAAAATAAACACATCACATGATTTTAATCAACCATCATAAAGCGAGAATGCTTAAAAATGACTTTTATTCTTCTTTAACCCAAGAAATTTCTGTTACATAAAGTGGCTGAGGTACTGTAATAACGTAATTATTGCTGATGGGCATACAGGTTGAACCACATTTTTGACATATTTAAATTAGCACAAAAGCAATCATGGTGCCGTTCTCATGGGCAACAGCCCCATAATTATGCATTAATGTGTTGGGAATATGCAAACACCACTGCACTCGTTCTCTAAAGCACTAAAAGGTGGGCTGAGAATCAGTGGCGTCACTCCAGCTCAACTAACACTCTTAATCTCTATTCTGTGCGATGATTGATGGAGTTTAAATCATGATACGTTAGTGTTACGTCCCTTTTGTTCTACTCCTGTGTTTTCTTTTGTTTGGGAAGTGTTTGTGTGTGTCTTCTGTC
>NW_015639315.1:0-530 GCF_001515625.1 Sinocyclocheilus rhinocerous
GTTTTAGTTCGTTATTGTCTCGTTGTCGTCGGTGAAAAAAATGTCTTTGACGAAAATTATTCGTCAACGAAATTAACACTGTTACAGTATAATTGAGAGCTATCAATTTTAACATTTATTAGACTTTAAAAAATAACTTCTAATTTAAGTGAACTTCAAACAATCTTCACATAAACCCATTATAATATTTACCTGTGCCCTTCAGAATGAATTACAGAAATTGAAATTTAAGTTATCAAACACTAAATTCTAAGTTAAAAATAGATGAATCATTAAAGCTATAAAAGTTATTTTTTCCTCTTTTTTTTTCTTTGTCCTTTGATTAATAGACATCACAGCAGCTGGTTATTAAGTTATTTTGGCTTATTTCTTTAAGAGCTGCCGCTGCTGAACGTGACGCGGATCTGACACGCATCATATTTTCTCTCAAATCTCTTCCTTTTCTGACCCACTTCAGGTCTTAAAGTCTCTATTAAAAGGCACAATATGTAAGATTCTTTTTATTAAAATACCAAAAACCACTAGAACAG
>NW_015639316.1:0-404 GCF_001515625.1 Sinocyclocheilus rhinocerous
TCATGACTGTTTCCCGAAACCATGGTACCTGTGTCGCAGATCCATTGTTTAAACCACGTTGGTTTGAGCTGTCGTTGTGACATTGTTCTACTTCTTCTTCGATCTAATAGCCGACTGGTGCAATGAGCATATACCGCCACCTACAGTAATTTGGTTTTATTTTCTATTTTCTTCGACTCAAATTATTGAAATTACGTTATGTAGGAGTGGAGTAATAACGCAACATTCATTTGTTCCGCAATAAATTATATACATATACACACACGGAGTTCTTTATGAATGTTTTAACAAAGATATTCACTTGACAAACTCACTTTTTCTTCGCGCAAACGAAACGAAGGCTGCATTCCAATCGGCACGATTAATGCTTTCAGAGGGCACTTCGAAGGGAGAATAATTTCGAG
>NW_015639317.1:0-494 GCF_001515625.1 Sinocyclocheilus rhinocerous
TTTTTTCCCTCTTATGCTTTTTTTCGTCACTAGTTCTTAGTAATTATTAGGGCTGCCCTCGACTAAAGATTTTTCTGGTTGACTAGTAATCGTTCATTTGAAGCATTAGTCGACTAATCGCACGTTTATTAATAAACCAATTAAATCATAATAATGAGCCTTTAATTGCCTACATAGCCTAATAAGCACTCAAGCATATGCATGAAGCTTGCCACAGCACACAGGCAGAGGTGATGATTATGAATGTGTCAGGGAAAAGCATTAACATTTTAATAATTTATCGATAAACTTTGTTTTCTGCTTAAGAGATGAAGTCGGCAACACTGACTTGTCATCTCCACAGTAGTGGATGCGCCTGTATGCATGTTTCATAATGATTACATACAGTAATCTGAGAATATTTGTTTTACATTTGAATTGGTTCATTTGAAAGTAGACATTTCACTGTTAATAGATATATTTTTCATGTCTGTAAGGCAAGTATACACAGAGTT
>NW_015639318.1:0-622 GCF_001515625.1 Sinocyclocheilus rhinocerous
GTACCACTTGCTTTGGGAAGAGGTGACGTGTATTCTGGGACAGGCTGTTGTCCTACACTGAACAGCTGGGGTGATGTCAGATCCTGAACACTTTCAGGCAAAGCATTTAAAGCATGCCACACTCTCAGAAAACAAGGTACAAAAGTTGTCACTGGGGCGGTACCTTTTCAAAAGGCACACCTTTGTCCCTAAAGAGTCCATATTGGTACCTTAAAGGTACATATTAGTACCGAAAAGGTACAAAAATTTACCTTTTGAAAAGGTACCACCCTAGTGACAGCTTTTGTACCTTTTATTCTGAGAGTGCATATATTTTGAGGATAATGGCATCCGTAAGCATTGTAGAAACCACACATGCATTTTACACGTTTGTTCATGTTGGCTGTAAGTTAAAATGTATTAACTTGCTCCTGTCTTTCTAGAAAAATATTGCATTCCTTGCTTTTGTTTGAGTTCCCGACCAAAGGAAGAGGTGCCATTGGCATTGCCCTAAGTGCCAGCGCATATTGTGTCGTGCCCCTGACTTTAAAAAGCACCTCCATAATTATGGTATGTGTAATGTAATTAGTTAAATGTATTGATTTTGATGTCATCCATGTTAAGATTAACTCCCCTCATCATT
>NW_015639319.1:0-130 GCF_001515625.1 Sinocyclocheilus rhinocerous
ATATTTAGTGTGCATACTCATTGTATCTCTGTGTGTTGGAGATTTCATAAAAAAAAAAATAATAATAAAAAATAAAATTGTGTATATATATATATATATATATATACACTGAACAAAATTATAAACGCAA
>NW_015639319.1:397-585 GCF_001515625.1 Sinocyclocheilus rhinocerous
GCTGGCCACAATAAAAGGCCACTCTAAAATGTGCAGTTTTATCACACAGCACAATGCCAATGTTAAAAATATGAATATATATATATATATTCCTGTCAGGGACGCGGGAAGTATGGGTGCTGAGGGGGCTGCAGCACCCCCTGTTTTCACATGGTTGCAAATGCAACGCCAAGTTTGTTCATTTAAAT
>NW_015639319.1:700-921 GCF_001515625.1 Sinocyclocheilus rhinocerous
TATAATAAACCCATGTTTATCTTTATAAACATGATTAATTTTACTTGTGATGTTTTCCATATCGGATGATTAGCCTAATCCTCATGAACACGTCACGCTAGCTAGCGGCCCCCCTCCTCCAACACGGACACACACAGCACCCCCAACTGAAAACATCTTCCAGCGCCCCTGATTCATGTGGTAGAAAACGTTGTGGCACCAAGATACGCTACTATGAAGGG
>NW_015639320.1:0-521 GCF_001515625.1 Sinocyclocheilus rhinocerous
TCCAGTCAGTGGGTGAATGGGCACATCTGGGAGATTTCTGGAAAAACCAGCTGTCAAACACAATCGTCACCTGTGATCTGGTGTCTAGCAGGGCTTGACATACGTGTCCATTAAGCTTCACCTCCACAGTTGATGCCGGTCCAACTAGGCCTTCGGGAAGACTACTGGATTCATAGATGTCTGTCTGACTCTTTTTTGAGAAACAGGCTTGGTTTAGAGCCTTTCGGTTGCTGTCATCAGTCTCATATTTCTCACTCTTAGCTTGCCGCAAAGAACGAATCAGTTTTTGAATGACTTGATCAGAGTTTGGTGGAGCTTGACATTTTGTCACAATATGGCCATCCTCTCCACATCTGTAGCAGAAGCATATGGCCGTCCTCTCCACATCTGTAGCAGAAGTAATCATCTCTGGTTCTAGCTGACTTGCCTTTCGGGGACGTGGAAGGAGTGGAGGGTTTTGGCCATGTCTCTGGAAGCTGAGGTGAGAGGTGAGTAGAGCTAACACTCATAATGGCCAACTG
>NW_015639321.1:0-581 GCF_001515625.1 Sinocyclocheilus rhinocerous
AAGTGAGGATAGCAAAATAAACTAAACTGTGATATATTATACCCACAATTTCTTCATACAGTGGACTACCAGTAAAATTTCACAAATTTGGGACCAAAAATTATTCAGACCGAGTCTGGGAAAAAATTGAAGTTCAGGTTTGCATGAAACTGGATGACAGCATACCCAGGAGACTATATGCTGTCATTAAGGCTAAGGGTCACCCGACAAAGTATTGATAGTTGTGTAAATATTGACAGCTGTATGAATAATTTTTGGTTTATTGTAATCCATTACATACCTTTCTATCAAAGTTATATCAAAGTTATCTGACATTATCAAGCTGAATTTGTTCAGACACAGTTTAACTCTGAGTTCTTGTCATATTTTATTACCATTTTCTAAACTATAGCGAATAAACTGTGATAATGTGAGAAATGTTGAAGGTGTCTGAATAAATTTTGGTTTGACTGTATCAATTTGATAAATTGTTAACCAACTAGCATTATACATACTCTTTTGGTTTCTGTACCCAATATTTAAAAAATGTACAAACATTTCTGTACCCAATATTTTAAACATTTACAAATGCAATGAAAATA
>NW_015639322.1:0-190 GCF_001515625.1 Sinocyclocheilus rhinocerous
CTTTACTAGAGACAACAAAAATCCCATATATATACTAGGCTATTTTAATAATAGTTCAAATTTAAAATGGGCAATATTGTGTTGAATATAGAACTTGACGACAACAACAATAATAACTAAGTACAAAATAAAAAAAATATATATATACTAGAAGCTGGGTGTGCTCCTCAAGAGGACTATGGTATTGTAA
>NW_015639322.1:462-600 GCF_001515625.1 Sinocyclocheilus rhinocerous
CGCGCTGCGCTGTTGTAACTGATCAGCGCCGCGCTGTCAGTTCGGTGGCGCTAGTGAACACGTCCTCTCTGCGCTGTCGAGTCGGTCGCGCCACTCGGTCCATTGAGCCGCGCCTATGACAGGTCAGCGCGGCGCGAG
>NW_015639323.1:0-531 GCF_001515625.1 Sinocyclocheilus rhinocerous
CCTTACACAGCGTCTGTGCGAGAAGGCTCACTGGGGGAAACGCATTCTTGCGCAGGCCCCGCGGCCAGCTGTGTGCCAGTGTGTTCATGCCGAGTGTTCCCTCGGTCAGGGAGTAGAACAACTGGCAGTGAGAGGTTTCTGGAGAGGCAAACAGGCCTACCTGAGCGGCTCCGAAACATCTCCAAATCAGCTGGACCGGCTGGGGATGGAATCTCCAAATCAGCTGGACCGTCCGGGGATGAAGTCGCCACTCTCCCGGGAGAGTAGCTCGAGACAGCTCGTCGGCCGTACGGTTGAGCAGGCCCGGAATGTGAATGGCATGAAGTGACCTCAGAACCTTTCGATTTCAAAGGAGGAGGTGACAGGCGAGTTGCGACGGGAGCGAGACTGTGCTAGTATAAGCGAATCGTCGAGATAGTTGAGAATGCAAACATCCTGCTCTCTGAGGGGAACAACAGCCCCCTCCGTGACTTTCGTGAAGACACGGGGACAGCCCGAAGGGCAGGACCTTGTACTGGTATGCCCGTCCTT
>NW_015639324.1:0-401 GCF_001515625.1 Sinocyclocheilus rhinocerous
AATACATCAACTTAGTGCTGCTCAGCTCACGCTTGCCCGCCGCCTGAGCTCACGCCGGCCCGCCGCCGGCTGTTCTAACTTACAGTCTGTAAGTACGTTTTCATTTAAAGGATTTGCCACTGATGATTCAAACGCGAATTTTGAGCAGTGTAGTGTAACGTTAGTGCTTGTTTGTCATTTCCGATCACAAATGCAGACATGGTTTTGTTTACGCGGCGCGAGGCAACGCAACACGTAAAAAGACCGTATAAGTCATTATAATCAGTAATTATGTCCCCACTGGATGCAACAAATGCCTCGTTTATAATGGGTTTTCATGTTTTTTGTCTTGTCGCTCCGGGAGACGGCATCAACAGTATGGTGAGGGGCGTAACATTTCCGTCTCACGCTTGAGGTATTCG
>NW_015639324.1:603-1793 GCF_001515625.1 Sinocyclocheilus rhinocerous
TTTTTTAACTTTAAACCACATAAACACATTTCTTTCATTACAATACACAAAATAATGTTCTTTTTAGCAGCATCATATGACCCCTTTAAGTCATATGTTGTTTGTGTTGTTTTTTTATCGCATTTTTAAATATGCATATCTCCTGAGATACGTTGCCTGTTTAGGGTATAAAAAAAGATGATCCTCAATAGTGACAACGAATGGTGTCACCAAGGTAAATTGTGCTCCCAGTTCTGGTTATTTCATTATTGTGAATTCTGGGGTGGTATGGTGTGGTAAGTGTGTGAGGGGTGGGGTGTTTTGAGGGGGTTTGGCATTCCCCCTTGGTGGTTATGGGGGGTGGGAGGGGGTGAGGAAAATACACAGAAAATACACAGAAATCACATAAAATACAAGGTGGAGCCCCTTGATAAAAAATAATAATAATACAATTATCTTAGAGAAGTGGGGTGGGGGGTGGATGGGGGTAATAATTCGCATCAAGGAGAGCAGATAGAAATCGCATTCCAGGGCCAGGGGCCCTTAGGGAAGAACCTTATAGGATGGTGGCCCTCCAGGAGCAGGATTGGACTTCTTAGCCCCCCTGTATACAGTCCCCTTTCTATTTATTTTGAGTTTAAAAATTGTAATGTGAATATTTGCATGTAAAACGGATAATATTACATTTAGTTGACTACATCTTTGCATTTTTAACTAGATTTTTCTCTTGCAGGGTTTCACACAGCTCATTTTATGGTAGATCAGGGGTGTCCAATCCTGCTCCTAGAGGGCCACCATCCTGCAGCGTTTAGCTCCAACCCTGATCAAACATCTGAAAAATATGACTAAAGTCAACAGGATTACATAACAAATTATATTTGTTACATAAATTACATTATATGATTGTTTAAGGATGGAGCTAAACCGTGCAGGACAGTGGAACTCAAGGGTTGGAATTGCCCACCCCTGAGGATAAAAATGAAACGGTTAAAAAATATAAAAATACAAAATATGTCTATGCCTCAATTTTAGGTCACTTAGACATGTCATACATGAATCATATTTTGAATATCCCATATTTGTTTGCATCAAATAAATCATAGAATTATTGATGACTTTCACTGTTTTTTATACCCTAAAAGGGCAACGTGTCCTGGGAGATACAGCTCATAAAATCTAAAATATATCAAATATTACAAAAACTCTTTTGA
>NW_015639325.1:0-1294 GCF_001515625.1 Sinocyclocheilus rhinocerous
CTGGGAGGATCTCATGAGCCACCATCCACGATAAATCCTTGTGCCCGTTCTGGAGAGCGGGGTGAGCTGCGTTCCTCCAAACGTGTTTGGCCTCACTTAGTGTGAGGCCTGGAACTGGGCTCACCGGTTCCCGGTCCTGCACAAGAGAGACAAGATGCTTGTGATCAGTTAAAACGGTGACAACTTGCTGTTCTAAAAGATATTTCTTTAAAAACTTTTTGATTTTTTGCAGTACCTGGAAAAGGTACTGGTGCGAGATTCGGTCAAATGCTTATACAAAGTCTAAATTTAGGACTACTAGCCGAATATTTCTGTCTCTCGTGTACCAGATGGCATCTCTAATCAGCACTAGGCTGTCTGTTATCTTTCTTCCAGGCACAGCACACTCTTGATCTGGGTGAATCACGTCCTCTAAAACAGTCGACATCCGTGTTGCTAAAATTTTGCTAAAAGGCTTACAGTCAAAGTTTAAAAGTGTTATAGGTCTCCAGTTTTTCAAGTCAGTCCGGTCACCTTTTTTATGAAGCAAAGAAACTATCCCTATTCTAAAGGTGTCTGGGAGTTCGTCAAGTGTCTCACACTCTTTAAAAATATTCAAAAGTTCTTGAGCTAAAATGTCCCAAAATGTAAGATAAAACTCCAGGGGGAGTCCATCTGCCCCTGGGGACTTCCCCCTCTTAAAACCTTTGATTGCTTTTTGGAGTTCTAAAACAGTAAAATCTTGGGCTAAAAGCTCATATTGACTTTTGACTCTCTTGACTATAAAATTTAAAACTTCTTCTAAGGTGTCCTTGCGTACTTCTTTGAAAAGGTATAACTCTTCATAAAAACTTTCCACCCCATTTAAAATCTCTTCTGTTGTTGTCACTTCCCTCCCTCTATCTTTTAAACTATTTATAGTCCCAACCCTTGTTATTATCTTTTTAAAAAAGTACCTCGTACACTTTTCACCCTGTTCTATTTCTCTCTCTTTACTTCTTAAAATGACCCCTTTGCTCTGAAGACTGGCTAAGACCAACATTTCTTTTTTAACTTCTTGAATTTCGTAGCTAAAATCAAAGCCATTGTTTAAAAGATTAAAATACCTTTGTAGTCTCTTTTGCAGCCCCACAATGCGTCACTTTTCCCTATTCTTCTTGTCTGTCCCTACATTCATAAAAAACTGTCTTGTCCAATCCTTTACCATTTCCCACCACTGTGCCTGTGTAGCATAAAAGTCTTGGAGGGTCTGCCATTGGCTGAACTGCTACCTATACTCACTGACTACCTCCTCATCCTCTAAAAGGGAGCAGTT
>NW_015639326.1:0-1212 GCF_001515625.1 Sinocyclocheilus rhinocerous
GGAGGAGCAGACTGCGGTTCTGACCGGTGTTCCTGTGGAGTACCTTGATCTTCGGAGGGTCTTTAGCAAGTCTCGGGCGGCATCTCTTCCCCCTCACAGACCCTATGACTGTGCCATCGACCTTCTCCCAGGCACTTCTCCGCCTCGTGGTCGCCTTTACTCTCTCTCAGTGCCCGAAAGGGAGGCCATGGATAAGTATATCCAGGAGTCATTGGCAGCTGGCCTCATCCGTTCTTCCTCTTCTCCTGCAGGTGCGGGGTTCTTCTTTGTGGGGAAGAAGGATGGTTCCTTGCGCCCCTGCATCGATTATCGTGGGCTGAATGACATCACTGTAAAGAATCGGTACCCCCTGCCATTGATGTCCTCGGCCCCCGAGCTGCTGCAGGGAGCACGTATCTTCACTAAGTTGGACCTCCGCAATGCCTACCACTTGGTTCGGATAAGGGAGGGGGATGAGTGGAAGACAGCTTTTAACACCCCTACTTGGCACTTTGAATATCGGGTGATGCCCTTTGGGCTTACTAATGCCCCAGCTGTCTTCCAGGCCCTGATTAACGATGTGCTTAGAGACATGATCAATCGATTTGTCTTCGTGTACCTTGATGACATTCTGATTTTTTCTTCATCATTGCAGGTACACACTCAGCATGTCCGTCAGGTGCTGCAGAGGTTACTTGAGAACCAGCTGTATGTCAAGGTGGAGAAGTGCACATTCCATGCAGACTCCGTTCCGTTCCTGGGACAGATAATCTTGGCAGAGGGGGTTAAGGTAGATCCTGCCAAGGTAAGGGCTGTCTCAGAGTGGCCAGTCCCCGACTCTCGTAGAGCATTGCAGCGGTTTCTGGGATTCGCTAATTTTTATAGGCGTTTCATCCGGAACTACAGTCAAACTGCTGCTCCTTTAACTGCTCTAACCTCCACTTGTGTTCCTTTCAGGTGGACGGAGCAGGCACAGGGGGCTTTTACGAAACTTAAATCATGTTTCGCGTCTGCACCTGTCTTGTCTGTTCCAGACCCTGATCTGCAGTTTATTGTGGAGGTTGACGCTTCTGAGGTCGGGGTTGGGGCGGTCCTCTCTCAGCGATCCCCCCTTGATGGGAAGGTGCACCTATGTGCATTCTTCTCACACCGCCTGAGCTCGGCAGAACGGAACTATGATGTCGGGAATCGTGGCTGCTTGCTCGGTTTGCGCCCAGAACAAGACTTCTAACA
>NW_015639327.1:0-877 GCF_001515625.1 Sinocyclocheilus rhinocerous
CATACATTGATTTATTTGTGGCGGCCTGCCACAATATCAAAACTGTCAGTCACAAATAAATTTTCCAAAAGGCTTTGACTTCGTTGAACAAACATGAGCACTGCACATTTCAAAATCAAAACCCAGTTTTTATATCACTGTATTTCTGAAGGAAACCGACGGTCTTCAGAAAATTTGGGATGTAATTTTCATTTCATCTTGCATGTAATGTCTGATAAAGCAGTGTTTGTGAGCTGAGCGTTGCTTTGTGTACAGCCATTAACGGGGAAACCTTGATCTAGAGGTCTGCGCGGGACTATTTTTTTAGTCCCGCTCCCGCAAGGTTATATTCCGCACCCACCTGCTCCCACTATATATATTCACTCTTTGTTCACCCGCTGTCCGCTTAAAATCATTTTCTTCCCGACCCAACCATTCCCGCTAAATTTAGATCTCGTTTCCTCATCTCACATTTAAATTTCCGCTACTGAAAGATAGGTTAACAAATAAAAGTGTAGTCTGCACAAAATTGTATGTTATTTTGTTTGTCTTGTCAAGAGTCTTGAATTTATTGACTTTGACTTGAATTTACATGAATTATCTTAAGACACAAAATTCGTTTAATATTTTATGCAACAGTAGGAAAAAAAAGTGTCAGAGACAAAAATGTTGTACAAAAATTGTATTTCTTATTTGTATTCGTCTTGTCAAGATACAATTTGTTTAACATTTACAACACAATAGGAAAAAGTTGTCGCAGAGAGAAAAAAAAATTTGCAATTGTTTTCAAATGCAATCTGTGTGATCGGCGATTCGGCGCTTTTTTTTGTTTTTATGCAATGCATAAATACAAGATGCTGTTTTGTTCATAATGGTTTATGCAATTTACGAAATTATA
>NW_015639328.1:0-1110 GCF_001515625.1 Sinocyclocheilus rhinocerous
ATTAGTCATTCCTTTCTACTTGCTTTATATTTTGAAATTATAAAATAACTATTATAAAACATCAGATCATCAAGAAATACAATTTTGACAAACTTTTCTTCACTTTGCGACTGAATTGCACATCAATTATAATCACTGAAGTTGTCCGTCAGTTCTATATAATACTATAGAAGAATAATGGTACATTTTGTAAGAATAAAATATATTAATTTTCTATATGAAAATTGGATTTTGCACATTACTGATGTTAGTAAAAGTACATTTTGTACGCTTATCAACTTTATCAGCTTTACTGTCAAATGTGTATTACCAAGAAATAAACATGTAATATTATTAGTAACTGCACTTATTAATGCAAAACGGTAGTAATTTTATGATTAAATTATCTTAATTTTTGATACCCCAGCCCCCAGTGCTACCAAATCTGAATCTGGTGCCACCATCTGTAGAACTTAGTAGCGCTGCTCTCAAATGTTAGTATGGAGCACTGCACTGTTAGGTCAGGGTTCACTTTTATGTTCACATTTAACAATTTTTACTTTTATTTCAGAGTTGATTGAAGAAATAGAAAAGAATGAAGAATCAAGTGAAGTTGAGGAGAAAAATAATGTCAAAACTGGAGAAAAACATTTGTGTTGCCCTCAAACCAAACTGAAAGATTTAAAGAAAAGAAGAGTCAAGAAATATTTCGCCTGCACTCAGTGTGGAAAGAGTTTCACATGCAAAACAAGTCTTGAGCACCACATGAGAGTACATATTGCAGAGAAACCATTCACTTGTGATCATTGTGGGAAGAGTTTCACACAATCAGCACACCTTAAGAAACACATGAACATCCACACTGGAGAGAGCAGCACGCATGCGATCAGTGCGGTAAAATATTTTTATGGGCTTCAGTTCTGAAGAAACACTTGAAAGTTCATTCAAAGGAGAAGCCACATTCATGTAATTTGTGTTGTAACAGTTTTTTGCGTCGACAAAATTTGAAAGTATGCCAGAAAATACATACTGCTGTGAGAAAGTACATGCACTTTGAGGGTGAAAAGACTTTTACTTCAGCGACCCGTTTAAAACTACATGAGCGGATTCACTCTGGAGAAAAACCTTTTA
>NW_015639329.1:0-548 GCF_001515625.1 Sinocyclocheilus rhinocerous
AAGCCACAAGCTTTTGAAATCTTGATGTCAAAATCCAACATTTTTCCAAAAAAACTCTGGCGCCTAAAGGGTTAAGTCACACACCAAAAGCCATTGGCCACTCCAAAACCCTGCCCCCACACTGGCCACACGTATGGAAAGTGGCCCACAAGCCTGTGGCCAATACAAGGCAGTTCCCATATGGACTAGCCGTTAGGATTCCTGGTTTTCACCCAGGCGGCCTGGGTTCGACTCCCGGTATGGGAAGGTGGGCTCCTTTTTGATTCCCTCCTCAAAAAGTCAGCACATCTTCCTGCACCAGAAGTGATTTTTGGCCAGCAGTAGAACCTGCAGAAGATTTTTATTAATCAAAATATGAATTAATCAAAAATAATCAAGGTGAATCTAGCCATTTATATATCCAGTTATTCTTCCATTATAATCATAGAAGCCTGGGTGTAAAACAGCCTGCAAAGCTGAAATATACAGACCCTCAGAGAAGAAACATCTGGAAAAATACCAGTGTTTTTTTTTTTTCTTTACCATAACAGGACATGGGGGCCCCTTCT
>NW_015639329.1:725-843 GCF_001515625.1 Sinocyclocheilus rhinocerous
GTTTGAAATAAAGTCTAACTTCTGGAAACAAAACCCCAAGACTGAGTGTGATTCCTCAGAGCAGCGGATGACAACACTACAAATTGGCGCCCGAACAGGGACTGGAAAGGAGCAGCAG
>NW_015639330.1:0-864 GCF_001515625.1 Sinocyclocheilus rhinocerous
TTATGATGATGGCGATTATTATTATTGGTAGCTGTTGTTGTTGTTGTTTGTTCACGGTGAAAGGCAATTTCAGAAAAACTTTTTTCCCCATTACAATCAGCAATGCGCTAATAAATAAACACATACTCATTTATATACAAATATATTTATGATACTCATTTATATACAAATATATTTATGATGTTGTTGTTTATATGAAAATTTTGGTGGTGATGATGCTTAATTGTCATAGACCATATATATCGTTGTGTAAAGAAAGGTAACGTTACACATATAAAGACATAAAAAAGAAAATAAAGTCCATTAATGAAGATGAATGAAAAAGTATTGAACACATTAAACTGAAATTTATTTAATACTTGCTTGTACATGATGTTCAATTTCCCCCACTGTATAACTGCTAACTTCATCATGAGCTCCTGTATTTGCCATGGTAAGACAAATTTTTCCCTGTGTGTGTGTGTGTGTGTGTGTGTCTGTGTGTATCATTATGATGATTATAAGAGACTGTTTCCTACAGGTGTGTTAGACATGGATCCATTGATTCCCACCTTGTGCATTTTAGACACAAGTGTGCCACCAAATAGGCAACAATGCCTTCTTAAGGCTTCAAAGAAGGCCAAGGGTCTGGCATCTCTCAACACATGCTATGACAGGAACACAGTCCAGGATAAAAAGACAGCTTGTGAGGAAGGTAATATTTCGTTGATGTGTTTCCACTGCAGCATAGACTGTTTTTTGAGCTTATCATTAAAAAAGTCATGTCTTCAGCCAAAAAGAATTACAATTTCTATGTCTTCAGCCAAAAAGAGATGTCAACCCATTACCTCAACTCCATCAGAGGTGCAGTACCTTGGCCAGCTC
>NW_015639331.1:0-1181 GCF_001515625.1 Sinocyclocheilus rhinocerous
GAATAAAGTGAGATGATCTGCTGCTGATCCTGAATGGCTTGTTTAGTGAGTGTTTATAGTCTAAGGCTCATCAATATTATCTGCTGCTGAAAATCCTCTTTATTTCATGATAATATAACCTGTTTTCACCTCATTCATTATGCTGATGACTTCAGATCTGTTAATTGCAGCATTACTGTTTTCACCTCATTCATTATGCTGATGACTTCAGATCTGTTAATTTCCACATTAAGCTAATTTTATTGGTGTTAACAGACTTAAGCAAACGAAACGACCAGCTATTGTGACATTATAGGTAGGCTCCTATCATAACGACGTTTATTTCATTAATCTGCAATAAACCATGATTTATGCACAAAACTAAAACACAATAAACAAATACAAGTTGTTAAGTGAAACTCCACTGGTAGGTTATTTGTTTCTTGCAAATTTTTGTTTATTTTAATTTTTTTTTCTTACATTGTTTATATTTGGTATATTTTAAATACTGTAGTCCTTAGATTTTACTATATTTCGTTGTCTATATGTTAATGAGATGTAAGATTAAATGTAGGAATCAGAGCATGTGAGCGGAGCAGAGCGGGGAGCGTAGCGGTCATTCACAAGCTGTTTTATTCATGGTGTAATACAGTAAATGATTGGACATAATATTTAACGTCTTCCATTCATTATTTGTAGCATGCCAGCCACTCAGTAATCGCAATAATTTTGTACTTTATTGCTTTTAATATAACACAGCTTTCAAATTATGTCAGTTTTATCACGAAATACAAATTATAAATGTGTTTTTCCTCTTTATTTCAAGTTTTATCACGAAATACAAATTATTAATGTGTTTTTACTCTTTATTTTAAGTTTATAGCAAGATATAAAAGTGAAGGAACATCAGAAGGCATGAAAAAAAACAGTATAGCTTAATTTATAATGAAAATAATGTCTCATTGTAATCTGAAAGATGATTGACTCACATGCCACTTAAACTGAAGCAAATACAGCGATCTGCCACATTAAAGAGCGTGAAAAAACACATTATTGTAATATACATATTGCTTGTATTTCGCTATAAAACTGTTACATTTTGAAAACTGAGACTTTGGAATATCTCCCGGTGCTCCCAATCCGGGCCATTTGCATCAGTTACAATTGTAACTATCTGAAATATATTTTATGGATACTCAAAC
>NW_015639332.1:0-391 GCF_001515625.1 Sinocyclocheilus rhinocerous
AACAGGCAATGAAAATGACTCGGGACCCTTCTCATGTGCTTCAGCGAGAATTTGAATTACTTCAATCTGGTCGACGTTTTCGTATTTCGATGTCTAGATATAACCGTTATAAAAACTCTTTTGTTCCTTTGGCTACAAGGCTGTTAAACTCTGATTCAGGGGACACAACTGTGTGATTGTTATTATTGATGTTGGTACTTTGTTGTGCAGTTTTACCTGTATTGCCCAAAACAAATTTCCCTCTTGAGGGACAAATAAAGTAAAGATTATTGAGGGGGCCGGCTGCCCGCATTGCGTGCGCCTCCCACTACGTACGCTTCGCTCCCGGAGGGCTCTCTTTGAGGAGGGAGCCTTCGCCAGCGTTCCTCGCGGTGCTGGCCCCGCTTCCGTC
>NW_015639332.1:693-792 GCF_001515625.1 Sinocyclocheilus rhinocerous
TAAATTAAAAATCGATTGGCCCGCCGAGAAGCAGGCCGAGCCGCAGCAAAGCAGGTTGGATGAACGCTTCCTGCGCGCGAAGCCGCCACCTCAATGCCG
>NW_015639333.1:0-880 GCF_001515625.1 Sinocyclocheilus rhinocerous
TTAATGTTTAGAAATTATTATTTCAAGACATGTAAAGCATTTTTTGCTCGTTTATATGGGATGCTTACATATACAAGCATATTACAAGCGTGATTGCAATGTGTTCATTGTCAAACTCCAAAATCAGATTATTTTTAATTCTTAAAAAACGCCATTATTTTATTTGAAAAAAATTATAATTTTATTTTATTAACAAAATATTTTAGTTACGGGGCATGCTGTCACATTTCACTTCCATTTTTTGAGGGTAAATAAAGAAAAACGTATACACTGTAATCATGAAACAAAGCGACATATTTGTACTAGACAAGTGTAAAATTACTGTGGATAAAAAAAATTATATTCTGAACCCCATGTGGATTTACACAAACTGAGAAAGTCAAAAGTGTTACTTTGTGCCCCGCTCTCCCCTATAATCACTGGTGCACTGGAGACGTTTTGACATTTGTGTTTTTCAGTATCTTAAAAATATATTAATGGCTAAAGTCTGATGATACTGTGTATTCAACACAAGCTGGGCTACGATAATATGTGAGCAGCGTGAATGTACATGTTTGCGAAAACAACGTTTATGCGTAATTAGTGAAAAACTAAAATTTTCATTTAAAATGTGTTTTATAAGTTCAATAAACTTAAATAATGAATGATTTGAATTAGTAGCATGGTAGTAAAACATGCTGTCATATATAATTATTTATTTCCATATTCTTTAAAATAGAAGTCTCTCTTTAGCTTGAAATGTTTATGTGCATGCTTGTTTATATGATTTATCAAAACACAAATTTGTATAATGACACTGATATAACAATGTAAATGTGTTTATGATGAAATTTCTTGAGTCCTCATAATTCAGATCGCTTAAAAGAATATTTTATTAAAA
>NW_015639334.1:0-976 GCF_001515625.1 Sinocyclocheilus rhinocerous
GTTCCTCACAACGCCTGGCCAGTCCTCTTGGTCTGCCATCTGGGCCGTTAGACTGAGCATCTGCAACATTTTGGCAAACTTGTGTTGAAAGTAAGGGCTAGAGACTAATACAAGATCAAACAGAGTGTGGAGCTAGGTTTTACAGCTAGGTTTTGCCAGGTGTGGTTAGCTGAAGTATTAGGTTATTATCTTAGCTGTGGATGACAGAATGCTAAGATAGGTTTGGGTCAGCATATGTTTGCTGAAAAGGGCGTAAACAGAGTTCTGATTGATGACTTAAGACTGCTCTTATGGTCAAATTATCACTCAGAACTTACTGATGGTTCACAACAGGCTCAATATCTGAGGAAGTGAAGTAGAGGAGGGAAAAGGAAAAGGAGAGCATTTCTATCCAGATTATGCTTATTATTTGGTGCTCAGGACGATAGTTATGCCCTAGTGTTTGTCTAGATGACTTGTGTAACAGGGTCATAAAAATTAGGGCACATGTTTGAAAATAAACAAATCAAAAATAGAAGTGTCTCTGTTTCCTTTTGAGGTTCAGAAAGAACATCAAATCAAAGTTGAACAAAAGGGGGCATAACATGTAAATGGATTTAAAATTAGCTGACTGCTATTATTAAAACAGGGTAATCAATCTGGTATTAGGAACAATCAGTAGCACTAGTGATTAACTGTAAGATTTGTCTTGGGCAACACACCATGGCTGGTCACAGCTGCTGCGTGTTCAGCTCCCATGCCAAGGCCATTCCATGTGTGTGCCCCGCCCTCCGTAGCTTGTTATTCACTGTGTTACTAACGATAACTTAATAATTGTTCTCTAGATAGACAGTTAAAATGTAATTAAATTTAGATTTAATTAACTAGTAACTGAGCAATAGCATTCAGGAAGGATACATCTAAGATAGTTACATTCGCTGAGACGAATTGAAGATGGGGAAACATAGAAAAAGAACAAAAAAAAGAAAAAGAAAGT
>NW_015639334.1:1130-1270 GCF_001515625.1 Sinocyclocheilus rhinocerous
AAAGCTATTTGGTAGCTTAGCCTAAGATGAAACTATGCTAAGTCGTGTTAGCTTAGCCGGTGGTTTGTTTACAACATGGCATCACCAGGTGACTTGTGTGCTATGTGGAGTTAGCACTTCCTGTGACCAGCCATTGTCAT
>NW_015639335.1:0-582 GCF_001515625.1 Sinocyclocheilus rhinocerous
GTCCTCACTCAATTTAAAGTGCTCCCACACAGCTGAGGTCTTCGGGATTTTTGTCTTCTCTTCCAGATGAAATGAATCATGACTTTCATGACGTTCACTCATGGGCGATTCATATTCAAGCGCGAATGAGAACCGTTTCGCGGGGGATGTCAGGTGTTAAAAAAGAAAAGAAAAGAATATTTGAATCTCAAAATTTAAAATCGAATGCCAACCCACCGAACGAATACTCGAATAATCTAATATTCTGGTCCAGCCCTACTTATTATGCAGGTGTAATTGCACACACATAGGGGGAGCGCAGCCTGAAGGTCAGAGTAGGGTGGCTCATCAGCTTCAGCCGTTAGCAGTTTAATTAACTCCTCTGAGGGACCCTTGCAAAAAGCCTCTCATTTAACATGCAGGAGCATAGACACACATAGATGGGTGGATATCGTGCATCCCTAAAAATGACCTTACATGATATTTTAGAAGTATTGATGATGGAATATATTTTTTCTTAGCTGCCTTTTTTATATTAGACAAAGTAATTGTAGACTCTTCCTGGACGAGTTAGTTAAAGGGGTCATATGACGTTGCTAAAAA
>NW_015639336.1:0-1278 GCF_001515625.1 Sinocyclocheilus rhinocerous
GTTGCGGTTGTGAGCTACAAATACCCAGAGGAGATGATACTTACGATGGAATTCATACAGAAGTAAGCAACACATATGTTATGAAATGTGTACAAAGCATTTGGTTGTGTTGCTGTTTATTTAGTTGAAAATAAATCATGGTTCTTGTAGCCATGGTAACCACAAATGAAAGGGATAGTTCACCCAAAAATGAAAATTTTATGTTTATCTGCTTACCCCCAGGGCATCCAAGATGTAGGTGACTTTGTTTCTTCAGTAGAACACAAACGAAGATTTTTAACACAAACCGTTGCAGACGGCTTTGAGAGTCAAAAAAACATACACAAACAAAACCAAATTAAACCCTGCGGCTCGTGACGATACATTGATGTGCAAAGACATGAAACGATCGGTTTGTGCAAGAAACTGAACAGTATTTATATCGTGTATACCGCCACCTATCTCTCAAATGGACCATTGACACTCCTAATTGAGATTGTAGATAGAGTGGTCCATTTGGTGGCCTTCTTGCACTTATAAGTCTGCGATCCGCCGTAAAGCAAGAAGAAGAAGACACGTCACGCGCAGGCTGAAGAAGAAGACGCGAACACGCTCAGGACAGTTCAAACAGTTCGGACATTGCGTGAATCAGAGTTAAAAAACGATATAAATACTGCTCAGTTTCTCGCACAGACCGATCGTTTTGTGTCTTTACACATCAATGTATCGTTACGAGCCGCAGGGTTTAATTTGGTTTTGTTTGTGTATGTTTTTTTCACTCTCAAAGCTGTGATTCCCATCCACTTACATTATATGACTGACAGACTTGCAACGGTTTGAGTTAAAAATCTTCGTTTGTGTTCTACTGAAGAAACAAAGTCACCTGCATCTTGGATGTAAGTATGTCTGGGGTAAGCAGATAAGCATCAAGTTTTCATTTTTGGGTGAACTATCCCTTTAACCATGGTTTTGTTACTTCAAATAATAGTTTACAAAGAAGTATTAAGATATATATTTTTTTGTGGTTATAAAAACAGACCGAAGTGAACAACAGCCTTTAAAATGACTTAAAATGCATTAAAACAATGAGGCAATAATGATTGATTGAATAACACTGTTAAAATACATAATGTAATACAAAATAAACAATTTATGTAGGCTACATTAGGCCTACATGTCATTACAAATGCCTGCAAAGGGAGCCAAAGGCCTAGCAATTCCTGCTGTTATACTTACAGGACGATCAAATCCTTGTTGACCAAACATTTAATTCAAATATCCACTTAATCTTTACATTTT
>NW_015639337.1:0-589 GCF_001515625.1 Sinocyclocheilus rhinocerous
AGATTAATCCAATATGCCATGGCTAGTTTTTCTCTTCTTAAATGTGGAGGCATTTCTGAGGACTCCACCTGTATTGCTGCAATTAGTGTCGTCTTAACTGCTCCTAGAACCAATCTTAGTGCTTTAGCTTGCATAATATCTAGTTTCTTTAATAACGTTGCAGATGCAGATTCATACACAATACATCCATAATCGAGAACTGATCTCATGAGTCCAATATATATACACTTTAATGATTGCTTATCTGCACCCCAATCTTGTCCTGCAACCCCTCTCATTAAATTTAATACTTTACTACATTTCTTTATAATATAATCTATGTGGACTTTCCAAGTTAATTTATCATCAAACCACATTCCCAAATATTTAAAATTAGATACTTTTTCTAATGCAGACCCATAAAGTTTAAGCTGCTTATTTTCTTTAATTTTCCTCCTGGTAAATATCTGGTAATATGTTTTGGATAATGAAAATTTGAACCCACACTCTAAAGACCACCTTTCTACTACCTCTATTGCTTCTTGAATTCTATCCAAATTAAAATATAAATTTCTTCCTCTTTTCCACATTATTCCATCATCAGCATATA
>NW_015639338.1:0-508 GCF_001515625.1 Sinocyclocheilus rhinocerous
CAAATATTTGTAAAGTCATGTAACCTTAGCCTTCACCTATTTCACACTTGAAGCTTTACCTGATTGAATTAGGTTTTTATGTTCAATTTTTTTTCTGCTGCCACATTTTTTTCTTTTCTTTTCTTTTTTTTTTTTGCCCGTGAGATACCATGAAAATGAATATTAGTTCAATAAATTACCTTTCTGTCAATTTTCACCTGATAACATTGATTTAGAATTAAAGTTACGTATTCTGTAGTATGCTGAAGTATTTTTGTCAGGTGCTGTTGCCATGGTGAATCATAATTTCAGAGCTCCATTGATCATGGTTTTTCATAGTCGTGGTGCACGCGCTAAACTCAGAGTCAACATACCCAGAGTGGATTAAACTAACTCTGTTGAGCTGTTCTGAAACCGAAAACTCTTGAGTTTCCAATCAAACCAAACTCAGAGTTTGTTGAACCTCCTTTCTGGAATACACCCTTGGGGCCCGTTTCAGAAAGGAGGTTAAGTGAAAACTCTTGAGTAT
>NW_015639339.1:0-463 GCF_001515625.1 Sinocyclocheilus rhinocerous
GAGGTGCACGTCAGGCTACGGTGTATGGGTGTGCGTCTATGCGTAGGCTACGGCGTAGGTCCGATGCAGAAGTATAAATCAGCCTTTAGGCTAACCGAGACTTGTCATTTGCACTTATATATTGTTGCTCTTTTGTTAGTTTTGACTGCTTTTATTGTCCTCATTTGTAAGTCGCTTTGGATAAAAGCGTCTGTTAAATGACTAAATGTAAATGTAAATGTAAATGAATCAAAAATCACCTTAAAAGGGGCTCAAACTTAAACACTCATCTAAATGGTTGTAAACGGTTACTTGCATTGGCTTCGATTGCTGAACAAGAGTCCTGATGCGGTAGACAACGGAGGTTCTTGATGAGTTCTTTAGGAGTAAGCTGGAGGTTTTCCTGGTTCTTCTGAAGATAGGAAAGTCCACAAACAAACAACAAAGTTACTTGAAGATAAAACTGCCGGAAAATCAAACTCAA
>NW_015639340.1:0-498 GCF_001515625.1 Sinocyclocheilus rhinocerous
AATCATTCGTTCAAAAAACTGATTCATTCAATAAGGAAACACCGTACTGTGTGTCGCTCAGAGGCGCAAAACAGTGATATTTGGAATTATTTTTATTGGCAAAATACAGCAAAAACAGGCATCTAACATCTAAGTAGCCTAACTTAATACTAACTTGTATAAAATCAATATTACATTTGTTATCAAGCTGATATCTGGAGAAAAAAAACGCCACTCTTAGTGTGATATACACTGTAAGAAAAAACTCTCAATATACAGTACAATATACCGTAATATTTAAAGTAATTTTTCCGTTTTTGGTTTTTACATGTGTCTTCCCGTATTTTTGAATTACGCTTTGCATTGTGGGAGCGAGAACCTTGGTCGCTTATCGGCGCGAAACCAGTGCAAGAGCAGGCGCCATTACTCACGGAGAACTTCTTGGTCAAAGTTTCATTTTAAAGTCGGCTTTCAAATTTGGGGAACCTGTTTCTACACTTCCGTGGTAAATTATAGACT
>NW_015639341.1:0-322 GCF_001515625.1 Sinocyclocheilus rhinocerous
ACACAGTCACAAACATCCTGCTCCGTCACGCCACCAATTACATAGTCTACGTATGCCTTTCAGCAGGCACGAAGTGATGGAGGCACGTCAAGGCTTCCATGCCATTGTGTGTGTCCCGTGAGTAATTGGCCTTGTGGACAGGACACTTATCCCCATCGCCAACCCACCAGCGCTCGACCAGGCCTTCATAATATATATGAATATGATAATATAAATGACTCTTTCAAAAGCAAGCGAAGCCTAAAGCCAGTTAATGTAGCTGACTAAGGCTGAATACTTTTGGCCATGAGGTTGCAGGTTCGCACACTTGCAAAATTATACA
>NW_015639341.1:718-926 GCF_001515625.1 Sinocyclocheilus rhinocerous
GTAGTTCAGGGAACACGCGTAGAACAGGTATACCTTTAGTTAAGATATACCTTTAGAGTCTTCGTAGCGAGCTAAGAGACAACGTTATCGGGAAACGCAGCCCAGATCAAAGTCGTTATAGACGCGTCCCTGCGGCGTGCTTGCGCTTGACTGGCAATAAGCAAGAGACTGCGTTCAGGGAGCGCTGGATATATAGGCTAGTATAAAT
>NW_015639342.1:0-1030 GCF_001515625.1 Sinocyclocheilus rhinocerous
AACCAGTCAAAAGTTTTTGAACAGTAAGATTTTTAATGTTTTTAATTTATTTGCATTTATTGATCCAAAATATAGCAAAAGCAGTAATATTTTTACTATTTAAAATAACTGCTTTCTATTTGAATATATTTTAAAATTTAATTACTTACAACTAGACTTTCCAGCCAGTGATTACCAAGCATTTTCACTGTATGGAAAAGAACAGTTCCCTTTCTGTCGTTCACTTCAACGTTGTGTCGAGTGTACGACACTAAGGGTCTCTCTTGGGAGCCCAAACACTTCTGACATCTTTGAGAAAAGGCCAATGAAATTGGGTGTGCAGAATTTGCATAGCTGGCCACGCCCTGGACATCTGGGTATAAATAGGCCAGCATGGCATCTGCTCACTCATTCTGTTTTTCGGAGCCGAATGCAGCGTCTCTTACAGAGAAGTTGCGATCATTCACCTCTCGTTTCCTCGTCGTTGGATATAAGGCACGGTCAGCGATCTCTCCCTACTCATACACAGATAAGTGTTGTGAGAGTACCCCTGGGTGCTTCAACGGCGATCTCTAGAAGAGAAAATTTCCTCTAAAAGAGCAATTTCTCTGAAAGAGCTACAAGGGTGGAATTGTGTGTTCATCATGCCTTTCCGTCCTTGTGTTTCTGGTTGCGGTTGGCACGTCTCGAAAGATGACCGGCACGAGCGCTGTATTCAGTGTTTGGGCCATGCTCACGCTGAGGCAGCACTTGTGGATGGTTCGTGCCCTGCTTGCGAGGCACTTCCCATCGGCACGTTGCACTCGCGGCTCGGGTTCTTCACCAAAAGATCCCGAGTCACCGCGACTGCTTGCCACGCTGGTCCTTCTACCTCCAGGTATGAGGCCGCAGCAATGTGCGCCGCGGAAGAGCATTCCTCCAGGTAGCCGCAGCGATGTGCACCGCGGAAGAGCATTGTGAGGAAGGATTAGTTTTGCCGGGGCAATCCTCGCAAGCTTCCCGTTCCTCCCTTGCTTCGTGCTTACCGGTCGAGTTTCCGGATGAGTTTGAG
>NW_015639343.1:0-515 GCF_001515625.1 Sinocyclocheilus rhinocerous
ATCCTCGCCAGTCAAGACCAACATGGCTGTGGCATGGCAATGACTATGTGCTACACCATTTAGTATCATTAATGGTTGAGAAAAGTATCAATACATAATAGGCATAACTACTAGGCATACACATTAAGCATAGTACGCTAAAGTAACTAAAGTAATTTTAATAAAGCAGTATTTTGATTCAGTTACACACTGCATTGCAGAAAACAGTACAGAACATCACAAACAAAAATGCAGTTGTTGTGTTGTTTTTTTTCAGTGCCCTTGGAAAACTGTGCCACGATAAGCCAGAGTCATGGGACAAGTACCTTGATGTTGTGCTTTTCAACATAAGGACCAAAAAAACAGCTCACTACTAAATTCTCACCATTTTTTCTTATGTTTGGAAGGGAGGCACGCTATTTTTCACAGGTTCCTGTATCTTTCAGTGTGAGTTTTTATTCATAGATTTCCTTTCTGATATTTTGTAATCGTATTTATGACTTGTTTCAATATTTTGAAAATTTGAAATTTTCAAA
>NW_015639344.1:0-873 GCF_001515625.1 Sinocyclocheilus rhinocerous
AATCAGTTTGTCACTTGAGAAAGCATGAACCTACCCCTCTAAAAGTACAGATTGTCAAAGTTAGTGGAACATGTCCATGTGATGAACTTGCTCTGTGGTTACTCTGTTAGGGGCATCTGTGTGAACTCCACAAGTCTGGAGGACATTTTCTGTCCCACCCATAACATTTCAAATAATCCATATGCAAAATACTAAAACATGCACTTGTTGTGTAAATTATACTTGTCCTGAGACTAAATCAAAATACTGTTGTAGAAAAAGTGGTTTCCTGAGACTAAATGAAAATACTGTTGTAGTATTATTTAAAATATCAAATAGCTCTCAAGCACCCCCTAAAATGACAATTTTCTCTTGTCCCACCTTCTTGATGACCAACTTACATGTCAAATATAATAGTTTAAATACGTTCTGAATCTACTTTTTTTTTTTATATTGGTGACGTATATATCATGTAATTGTCTAAATAGTTTGTTTGATCATCAACATGTTTTAAATAATAGTAACTATGCACTGAACTTGTGTCCCATTAGCATGTTTTTGCTGTTACTTGCAACCCTGTTACTACAGGGTTGCACTAAAGTAACTGGGTTACAAAAGGGACAATCTATTATCTATAATCTATATTTTCACTAGGTTAACATTTTTACAAAATGTAAATTGATTTATAGAGTTCATGCACACCACTGAGTGCTGATGAAAAGCAGAGGTGCTACAGTGCCAGGCGTAACGCTGATGAACAGAGGAGACTACAGTGCCGTAACGCTGATGAACAGAGGAGACGGTGGTACAGTAGAAACCGAGAGATGTGGAGGAAAGATGTACAAATCAGGAAGAAGAAAGGGCTAAAAGACTGCAGTGTGCCCAGTGAGAAAA
>NW_015639345.1:0-870 GCF_001515625.1 Sinocyclocheilus rhinocerous
GTGAGTGGGGAGCTGACAGATTGGCATTAAAAACCATTTATTCAATAATGATTAGAGCAATATTAGACTATGGATGTATGGTATATAGTTCAGCTGCTAAGTCGCAGTTAGAAAAATTAGAACGAATACAATCACAAGCTTTGAGAATTTGTTGTGGAGCTTATCCTTCCTCCCCAGTTCCAGCGTTACAGGTGGAGATGGGGGAAATGCCGGTTCATCTAAGAAGGAAACAATTGATTTTGACGTATTGGGCAAGCTTAAAAGGTCCTGAATATGATTGGTGGTGAACACATTTAGAAATTACTAACGGCACGTGTTTTTGTCAGGTTTAATCAGGTTTGTCAGGTTTTAGTGTTAAGTTCGTGTTCATGAGGTGCAGAGATGTAACGTTAAGTTACAGAAGAGTGTGAAAGTTTCTCATGGCGGTTCGATTTCCTGAAAAAAGGTGATGTTACGTGTAAAATAATTTTTTGGAATGTGCTTACAATTTGTGTTATATATGCTTTTAGCTTCTTTCATTGTGGTTCGCTGACAGATCCTCTCGCCTTCATTCCCGCCGAGGCCTGGTTTTACTACGAGTCTGGCACTGAAGTCTGAAGCAACCACATTTGGGCGGTTTTCTACGCAAATGAGAGAATTCATCAAATGGTAAATTTATATTTGTTTTTGAAAGCATTGAATGTGGCATTTCGCTGTTTCCATGCTTTGAAACGGTAGTAGTGGGACTGTTAAACATTACGCGCTAACTATTTCGTTTTTGTGACGCATAACACCGTGTTGAAGTGTGTGTCTCGCCCGCTGCAAACGAGCAGTCTCTCTGCAGACAGCTGGCATAACGCGGAACATTTACCAGTCATTTTATTGACGTTA
>NW_015639346.1:0-777 GCF_001515625.1 Sinocyclocheilus rhinocerous
GTGCCGCGACTAAAAAAAGGTTGGGAAACACTGCTCTAGACCATGCATACGCACTCTTTTACTGGAGTGAGCAGAATAATGAAGCAAACAGAATTATTTTAAAATCCGTTTTACATTTGACATACACGTTTAGATTAAATATGACACTCTAAATAATGAAGATAAGCACTGAAATTACAACATATCCAGAAATTACAACATTTGTATATGAATTTAAACAGAAATATTTGCAGTGGATGTGCTGCTTTCGACCAATTTTCCTGTGGTATGTGATTTAATGTTTTAATCACAGCGAGGATTGCTTGGCGTATGACAATTCCGCTTTAAATTGTGTTCTAAATAGCAAAACTCATGTTCTGAGAAAATACTTT
Organism: Sinocyclocheilus rhinocerous; assembly: GCF_001515625.1. Lineage (NCBI taxonomy): Eukaryota > Metazoa > Chordata > Actinopteri > Cypriniformes > Cyprinidae > Sinocyclocheilus > Sinocyclocheilus rhinocerous. The sequence continues at coordinate 372 of NW_015639346.1, forward strand.
TGCGCGAATAATAATGATCTTTTTTTGTGATCTTGACTTCGTCTGATGGCGAAGTCTGAATTTTACTTCCTTTTATGTAAAGCACTTTGAATTACCATTGTGTATGAAATGTGCTATATAAATAAACTTGCCTTGCCTTGCCTAGGAGATATTTTATTTTATTTCTGAAAAATATTACAAATATGGTTGTTATTGCTTTTTTTCTCAGTTAGCTTAACCATAGTTTGAAAAAAAAGTTTTTTTTATTAATGCTAAAAAAAAAAACAGTATACAAAAAATAAAACACCCATCAAGATAAAAATGATCTATAATAACAAAAAAATAAGTAAATAAATAATACGATGTTTTTTACAGTATGGCCCTCTATTACGTCATAAAGGGCGGGACTCCTTGTATGGGCACTTCT
>NW_015639347.1:0-478 GCF_001515625.1 Sinocyclocheilus rhinocerous
CACGTGCAATCTTTTTATTCATCTGTTTAGACAAGTCTTTAAATAATAAATGTATATCTTATTTTAATTATTTAACTTAATTATTACAATAATCTGCAAAGTCCATATCTTGGCATACTTTTTTTTTTTTTTTCTAAAACAACATTCATACAAGCCCCTTTATTGTTTAGGGCTCCCAGACTCATTCACTCTTCTCCAGCGCAACACCAGCTGCATCCGTCTCCGTGACCTGATCACACTTAAGTGACAGTTCAGGAGGGGCACACACCTTTTGCTCCACCAGATATAGTTTATTTTCTCATACAACCACAAGCTACAAATACGCTCAGACAGACACAGACACATACATTTACACAGACTATACTACACTCTTCCTAAGTGACCTGTCAGTTCTACTCGTTCTTTTACTGATACACTTCCTCAACACAGTTAAAAAAAACAGCACTCTGCAGGATTTTTTGCCTAGCTATAGGACTTT
>NW_015639348.1:0-755 GCF_001515625.1 Sinocyclocheilus rhinocerous
GATAATTATTGACATTTTTTATAACCTTTTTTAAAACAAAAAGCACTATAAAAAATTTTGTTTAATTTAACCACTGTATTTATAATTAACACAATTTATTGAGACAAACAACAAATATTTTTTGTTTTAACAATCAAACACAATAAAAATTAAACAAATATCTCATTTCTAATGTTTTATATGCAGATTAAATAGGTCTTTATTGTATAGGTCTAATTGTCTCCCGAGGCCACAGGAGGGCGCAATGAGCAAAATAATGCAGCGCATTTAAATTGTCAACGCAAGGAAGTAACTCTATAAAAACGTGCATTACGTCTAAATTAACTCATAAAAATTTAATATAATTTCGTAAATTGCATAAACAATTATGAACAAAACATCATGTATTTATGCATAGCTTAATCCAAAGAGCCGAAGGTCCATTCACACAGACTGCATTTAAAAACATATGAGACGCAGTGAAAAGGAATAAACCTCCACAAATTCGTGACGTATTTTCTAAACGTTTAAACTGTTTTAACTTTGCATGGCTTTCTATACATCTCTTCTGTGAGAATCGAGTGCAGCAGTCATATTTGTCTGTCTAAAAATGCGCTGAATATGCGTTCTGTGTGAATGGCGTGGTTTCGGTTTTAACCCATTCAAGATCTTCTCCGCATTGAGCTTCTATATTTCTCTAATATTTTGAATGAATAACGCAGCAGCGGCGCGTCTCGTGGGCTAGACTAACAAAACATTAAAATGCAACAACGTCA
>NW_015639349.1:0-219 GCF_001515625.1 Sinocyclocheilus rhinocerous
AGTCAGTTGGGGCTTCAGGTCAACCGAGAGAAGAGCAAGCTCTCCACTTTGCAGATAATCTCTTATCTCGGTATGGAGTTAGACTCTGTGAGTATGATGGCACGTCTCACCAACGAACGTGCCCAGTCGGTGCTGAACTGCCTGAGTTCCTTAAGAGGCAGAACAGTGGTACCACTGAAACATTTTCAGAGGCTCCTGGGGCATATGGCATCCGCAGCC
>NW_015639349.1:413-586 GCF_001515625.1 Sinocyclocheilus rhinocerous
GTGTTGGTTCGCATGGACAACACTGTGGCTGTTTCGTACATCAACCGACAGGGCAGTCTACGATCACGTCGCATGTCTAAACTCGCCCGCCATCTCCTCCTCTGGAGTAGGGCTGGGCAAAAAAATTTTTTTTCCGATTAATCGTTTTTTTAAATGACGTCGATTCGATATCG
>NW_015639350.1:0-514 GCF_001515625.1 Sinocyclocheilus rhinocerous
TTGCACTGCATAGCATAGAACACATGCAGCTCCATCTTCTCTTCTACACTAACAAACTACTGCACTGAACTTCACAATAAAACACTGCAGTATACATCACTGTAAGTCATATATAAAAGCTATACATTTTTAAGTCTCTTGAGTATACTGTGCACTATGTGTATATTATGGAAATGTGTATATTGTGTACAATTGTCTATTGTATATTGTGAAAAAAATTTATGTACAATTGTCTATTGTATATTGTGAAAAAAAATTATATTGTGTAAAATGTGTATATTGTTATTTATGTATACTGTTAATTTTTCATATCTTGTTGTTTGTACTGCCATGGCACAGAATCTTGTACCCAAGAATTTCACCATTGTTACACTTGTGTACACGATGTGTGACAAAGAAATTTGATTTGATTTGACACACATACATACACACGACAGAAGTTAGCAAGAACACCACAAGCACATACCTCAATATACAGTGGGTACGGAAAGTATTCAGACCACCTTAAATTTTT
>NW_015639351.1:0-820 GCF_001515625.1 Sinocyclocheilus rhinocerous
TTTTCAGTAGAATGTACATAGCCTACTACTACTAAAATGAAACAAGCATTATTTTTTAAGGAATAATCACACAACATTTCTTCCATTTTTTAATTTTAATAGTAAATCCCATTTGTTTGCCAAAAAATAAAGTTTGCTTAATTTTCAATAATTAAAAGATAAATGAAATTAATGTTTTATGCCTTCATTTGATAACCAGAAAATTTTAAATAACAAAAAATTCATAAGGCTACTTTAAGAAAAAAATGAATAAATTAGGTTGTTTTATGCATTCAAAAAATTAGACACGCTAAAACACAGAATTCGGTAACAATAAAAATATATGGTGAGAAAAAAGAAAACATTTCATTGGGCTCTAAACATGAAATTTTTTTAAAACTTTTAATACATTTATGTGAAAATGTATACATTTCATTATTTAAATTAATTAGACATGCTTTTTGATTAATACAATTTAATTTAACTATTAAAAAGGAGTCGAGAAAAATTTAAACGGGGAAAAAAAACTGAATCCCGAACAATTAAAATGGAAAAACGGAATTTGGAAAAAAATAAAACGGAATTTAGGAAAAAATAAAACTGATTTCATAGGGCCCTAAATAAGAGAGCAAGGCATGGGTTGAGGTCAGCGGAAGAAAAACAACAGCAGCAACATGGCTTAAAGAACATTTTGGACACAATAAATGGAGCAAAATTTATCGCACAAACAGCTTGCAGCGCTTATTTCTTCCCGACATCCATTTTCAAATAAACTCCTGTTTCACGTGTTGTTTCACGTCATTCCCGTTCCAATTCTTGCGTGTGTTTTCGTGACAAAACG
>NW_015639352.1:0-534 GCF_001515625.1 Sinocyclocheilus rhinocerous
ATCTTCGGGGGTCCTCTCGACGAGAGGAACACCACTCGACGAGACGGCTCCACTTCAAGACTTAAGCGTGTCTTGTAGACGGTGCTTGTGCCGAAGTGATGGTGGCCACTACCTCTTGGGGTAGGTCACCTAGAAACTCCGTGTCCCGTCCAGGGACCAGACGTGAAGTTTCCAGAGGTCTGGACGCGGGTGCCACAGGGTGCTCCATCTCTGAGAAAGTAGATCCTTCCTCAGAGGAATCCACCAGGGAGGGGCTGTCACAAGGAGCATCAGTTCCGGGAACCAGGTCCGAGTGGGCCAGTAGGGCGCCACAAGCAGGACCTGCTCCTCGTCCTCCCGACTTTGCACAGTGTCTGTGCGAGAAGGCTCACTGGGGGAAACGCATATTTGCGTAGGCCTCGAGGCCAGCTGAGTGCCAGTGCATCTGTGCCAAGTGTTCTCTCGGTCAGGGAGTAGAACAGCTGGAAGTGAGAGGTTTCTGGAGAGGCGAACAGGTCTAGCTGAGCGACTCCAAAACGTCTCCAAATCAGCTGG
>NW_015639353.1:0-2278 GCF_001515625.1 Sinocyclocheilus rhinocerous
GGGAGTTGCTCAAAACCAATAGACTTTAATGATATAAAATAAAACCGGATACAGCTCAGGAACGGAGGAGGACATGAAGACATATAGACAAACACAGGTGGAGACTAATGATCTCATAATGAAATAATGAGAACAGGAACTTAACCAAATAAGGGCTTAAGGAAACACGAGGGAGAACTAGAACATGGGGAACAAAACACAAGAGACAGAAATACAGGCCTGTCACTGTAATTACAAAAAGGTTACGCTGTAAATTTTGTTTACTTACACAGTACATTGCGGGTTGTAATCTAAAGCGTTACCAAAAGATGTTCACCTTATCGACAAAACTGCATACATTTGTTTTAATATAAATTGTTTAAAATGATCAAAATATTATTTGGCTAGTGGAAATGAACGAGTTAAACTCTATTCTAAAATATTTAACTGAGAATTATTTGTTTCGCAACATTATGAAATCCTTCGAAATGACCTTGCAGAACAAATCGCACAGAACAGAACAAAATGTTATCATTTCATATTAAGTAAATAAGAAAACTTAATAAATGCAATTGAAAACATAATGTCATTGATATGACAAATTATTTCAATATAATCTAAATGTTAATGCAGTGATTTCAATATTCATAAGGATTCATTTTTAAGTCTGTAAAGTTGTTCATATGTAAATATTTTGTTTTATATGTTGTCAAAATGTCAATATTGTACATTTCAGTATCTATTCAAATGTAAATAAATGTATGTTTAATAGAACCACACTTTAACTAAAAATACATACGAATACTCATGAGATCACGTTGGAATGTTCTTCCAAGCAAGATCACCCACATTGGGTTGTTTTTAACCCAGCATTTTAAGAGTGTAGGCATGAAAGATATTTTATTTCATTAAGATATCTTGAGAAACTAAATTTATTAATTTGCATGATAGGACTAGTTGCTATGATCCCAATATTCAGAAGCATTTAGCCGCACCATAGAACATTTTCTCCTTCGCTGTGAGCAGAACACAGCGAGATGCAGCAATTGTCACGCTCTGATTTTGGTTCAGCAAGAATCCAGAATCATGGCCTAACCCATGTCCGTGGTTCTTGCCTCAATACCCAATAATCAGTCCTGAATTTACAATTGCTTTATGCATGACTGGGGAACATTAAGAAAAAGTACTAGTATGGTAAGATGGATAGATGGACGACACTACAATTCTTCACTGCACTCATCGGTTGGGGATCCTTGACGTTTTGATGATATGTTATACTGTACATGATGTGTACTTATCTTTCATGGATGTTGTCAGTGAGACACCTTATCCGATGTCAATCAGATCCCAGTTTCTGTGCGAACTTTAGCCTGGGGAAAATATACCTTTTGTTGAGCTGATGTTGCCAATGACCTTTCTATGGTGTTTCCACCAATGCAACACATCATCAGTTGTGTACCCCAGCCTCATTGGGTGTTTCGGCCCTTTATCACAAGACACCCTCAGTCGAGGCAGGCCCACCACAGGCTGATCAGACCCGGGTGTGTGTCACTTTGTTACATGGTAATTTGGCAGCCCACATTGTGTCCATCCGCTTCAGCCTCAGGCAGTGGCTGCTTCTTTCAGCGACAGTGGCCAGTTCCCTGACTATCCTCTGCTGGACCTGTCCTCTGATGCCCAACTCCTTCAGCAGCCTTATAGTGGAACTAGCCACAAAGCCCCCTGCAGCCCACTTCCACCGGGTATACTTTCACTGTCCAGCCCCTCTCCTCTGCCTCAGCTGCCAAGTTGGCATATTGCAGCTTCTTCCTTTCAAAGGCCTCGTTAATGGCCTCTTCCCAAGGTACTGTCAGTTCGACTATTATGACGATCCTACTGGAGTTGGACCAGAGAACCAGGTCTGGGCGCAGATGGGTGACTGCAATTTCAAATGGGAAAGCGAGTCTGTGGATTAAGTTGACTCGCATTTCCCGGTCCCTGGCTATATTCAGCTGGCCTGCGTCAGGGGACAGGCACTTAGTCCGCTTTTTCTCCCCTTCCCTAACAAAGGACTGCCTTTTTGGTAAGGTATTCTTGGCATTTTGGGGGATGGCGTTTGTTGACATTCTCTTGGTCTCTATTGCTGCCGCCAAGCACTTCAGTACTTGATTATGGCGCCATGTGTACATTCCCTGTGTCAGGCTGGTCTTACAACCCACCAGGATATGTCTAAGGTTTGCCGGGGCTGCACACAGGTGGCTAATAGTACTTATTAGACCAAAAAAAAAACAGTACACAGAATCTCTTGGATTACAATTTG
>NW_015639354.1:0-584 GCF_001515625.1 Sinocyclocheilus rhinocerous
AACTGACTTCTCTTTCACATTTATCGACCAGTATGCACAAAATACATCAGTATATCATCATAAACACCGCCGTTTTTTGTCTTAAGGCAACGTAAACAGATGAGAAAGAAAACGCATGTGTAACAGTATTTTTAGATGCGCATGCTTTCGGTGTTAAAGAGACGGTCACCTAATAAATGCGCTGCCTGTCATTAATGTTAATCAAAGAACAAAAGAAAATCATTAACTGACTGAATATCTTTTGTAAATTTAATGAGGATCAATCAATATTGTATTTATGAAAAGAAAACTATGCAGTGTTTTTAAACTTTTGATTTCAATTTCTGTACCTGAAATTTGTTGTTTTATTTATTTATTTATGCTATTGCTAATTGATTTGTTTGTTCCTATTTTATTACTTACTGTTTACTTGTCTTTAACAATTTAATGTTTGAAATTTATATTAATGTAGTTGTTTTTTTTCTATGGTATTTTTTGGTAAAACCATAGGCAAAAGTATAAATATGTTTGACATCTAAATGTTTGACTTAAAAAAAATGTTAATGGATTTTTTTATCTTATTGGAATCGGAATTAGGAATCGAT
>NW_015639355.1:0-715 GCF_001515625.1 Sinocyclocheilus rhinocerous
ACACCCTTTTTCTGTGATTAATCGCGATTAATCGCAAACTTCATGAAATCAAGCATAGACCATTTATCTTGTTTCAAATGTTTATTTTGTCAGCATTTGCTATATCCAGCAAAGTAAACCAAAAGATTGAAGGGTGATTCTCAAAAATCTGTATTTTCTGCAAGCTTTTTTCAAGATAAATTTAGATGTCTTTCCAAAAAAGGACACTTAGAAACTCCAAAAGGACACCAAAGAACCAAATGATATAAGGAGCCCATATAAGCACATATAGGACACCAAAGAACCAAATTATATAAGGAGCCCATATAAGCACATATGAAAGAAAAAAGAAATCTGAATTTTATTGTGCATGTGTACAGTGCAACAGCAAAGAGCTTTTTTACATTTTAGAGAAGTCAAGTTGCGATACCGAAAAGGACCACACGGAGATGCCAAAAAAAAAAGTAAACCAACCACCTGCTGACTGCATATATCTACTACAGTACACAGATCCATTCAGTATAACTAAACACAGCAACATAAACATGACAAATCAAAACATTATCATGAATGTGTGTGCAAACAACGTGAATGTACGGAAATGTCTGTGTCTGTGCATAAATACAATGTGCAATCAGTGCGTCAAGAGCACTCATACACGCATTATTATAACGGACTCACGCGTGCTTACTATACGACTCCTGTATGCCACCGCAATCGTCTTTACCTTGATTGC
>NW_015639355.1:729-878 GCF_001515625.1 Sinocyclocheilus rhinocerous
GCAATTGTCTTTACCTTGATTGATTGCAGTCTCCATCAAAACTTTACTAGCGAGACTGGATATCCAGTCAAGAAAACGTAGTTTGTGTCTCATCTGGCCATACGGCGGTGGGATGTGTTGACAATCCGTTCAGTCTGTACTTCACACAG
>NW_015639356.1:0-1699 GCF_001515625.1 Sinocyclocheilus rhinocerous
CAATTAAACAGGATCGAGAGGGGCATCACGTGTAACAGCAGACTTATCATTTTGTTTTCATGAATGGGAGTTTCGTATGAGAGCTTCAGTCTGGCTGTCCATCTTATGTCACCAGTGCAATTGCCTAAGTCTCTGCTTTGTACGGACTATACCTTGTGTTCAGTTTCTGTGGTCATGTTCAGTTTTTCTGCGCCCAGACACGTGCCAGTGCTTCCTTCTCGACGAGGGAATATCTTTGTTGAGCATTGGACAAGGAGCATGAAGCGAAAGCAATCATTCTTTCTTTGCCAGTGTCATCCAGCTGAGTCAAGACAGCACCGACACATGTAGTCTGAAGCATCACAGGAAAGGATTGTGCTGTGATTGGGGTTGAATAAGGAAAGAGTAGGACTGTCCACTATTGCTTGTTTGTCTTTATCAAAACTTTCTTGAGCAGTAGTTAATTGCCTTCCAAGGCTCTCATTGACTCAACCAGAGTAGCATAAGCAGGCACAAACTTGCTGTACCAGGTGCTCAGATGCTGAAACGACAGTAGTGTAGCTGCATCAGTACGAGTGGCCGCATTTGTAATAGCAGGAGTATGAGCATCATCTGGGTGCAGGCCATCCACTGAGAGTCTGTATCCAAGAAAGCGAAGTGTTGTTTGTCTGCATTCAGTCTCACTAATCCTGTGTAAAACAGCTCTGAGGTTTGCAACTTTGCATTTTGACTGGCTTCCAAAGAACCAGTGTGAGTGATGTGGCCAAGTATGGTAACCCATACTCAGAATCTGTGCTCTGCATTTATCCCATCTAAGTGCACACACACAGCAGGGAGTAGTGAACACACACCCGGAGCAGTGGGCAGCCATTTTTGCTGCGGCACCCAGGGGTTGTGGGTTGCTCCGAGCAATGTTGTGAGTGGAAGAAAGAGCTGTTAATTCACTCCTAATATTAGTCTCTTTCATTCTTATTCTGAGGTCACCGTAGTTGTAAGGATCCAGTCTGCATCCAGACCAGACGGTCACCGTAGCACCCAGATCCAGTACATATCCAGACCAGATGGTGGATCAGCACCTAGAGATGACCTCTACAGCCCCGAATGTCAGCGGAGACCATGTCAACTAGATGCGCCCCAGAGACAGATCCCCTGTGAAGACCTCGTCACCTCGACGACCATCGGCACAAGACCACGGGAACCAGAGATATACATAAAGGTGACTTGACTTGTTTTGTGTGAAATTGCCGGAAGGCAGTGAATGGTTTTACAACCGATTGCTGAGGGAAATTACATGACTTAAAGTATGAATGATTTATATGAATGTATCTCTAAAGGGAACCGACTGTCTTGAGAAAAGACTATGGCATTTTCTTTTCATCATGTCTGTATCGCAGCTTTGTTTACAGCAGTTATCGGGAAATGGCTCTATTTCTGCTGTTCCATAAGTGCCAACTGCTGTCCGACAGAGGATTTACATTTTCATTCAGCCCGTCTGCCGTTTTCTTGTTCAAACCAATGCAAAAAATCATACCTAATTTTTTATGCACAGTTGTACATTATAACGCTTGATGGAAATTGAGGAAATGTGCATTCTATAAGGTATTTTAACGCTTGATGGAATTTGAGGAAATGTGCATTCTATAAGGTATTTAGATTTATTAACAGATAAAATGCTTATAATCATTCATCATTTTGACTCATCATATCCCTTTTCTTAAAA
>NW_015639357.1:0-558 GCF_001515625.1 Sinocyclocheilus rhinocerous
GAGTAGGATGAGAGAGAACTCTTGTGAAGAACTATTTACTTAATTGTATAATGTGCAAGTAAGCTATTCTCTACGAATGGGTGAGGTTTCCAATTCATTAGCCGCTATAGGTAAATATCTAGAAGAATAACAAAGTGCAGTAAATCGTAAAACTATTTGCGCTAAAAATCAGTATGTTTATGATTATGACAATTCATTATAATAATAGTAAATACCAATTTGCAGTATCAAGCAGCATAACAGACTGTTTTTGTACAGCTTAAATAACTGGAAGCGGATGACTCGACACATTAAAGGGTCACGCTTTAGTTTAGCGACCAATTCTCAATATTAACTAGTTGCTTATTAACATGCATAGTACTAGGATATTGGCTGTTTATTAGTACTTATAAAACACATATTAATGCCTTATTCTGCATGACCATATTTTAGATCCCTTAATCTTAAACCCCATACCTAAAATTAAGCAGCAAATTATGAGTTTATTGAGGCAAAAGTCATAGTTAACTTAAACAGCAAATTATGAGTTTATTGAGGCAAAAGTCATAGTTAATATTT
>NW_015639358.1:0-621 GCF_001515625.1 Sinocyclocheilus rhinocerous
AATAACGACTTTATTCAACAATCTCTTCTCTTCTGTGTCATTCTCTTACGTTGTTTACATCCAGCACTTCCAGGTTCTATGTCAGAACGCCGGCTCATTATTGGCCAAAGCTGCACATGTGAGCAGCGCGACTCATGCATGTGATGCTGATGCAGGAGCCGTCCAATAATGAGCCGGCGTTCTGACGTAGAACCTGGAAGCGCTGGACGTAAACAACGTAAGGTGGCGTTGCTGTCAATGGAGGCCTCTCTGAGCCATCGGATTTGATCAAATATATCTTAATTTGTGTTCTGAACATGAACAAAGTTCTTAGGGGTGTGGAACGACATGAGGGTGAGTAATTAATGACAGAATTTTCATTTTTGGGTGAACTAACCCTTTAAATTTCCCAGCAGATCTGAGTGTCATAATGTCTGCAACACAGCAGACTGTGTAAATTCAGCTGTAACAGCAGCTTAAGGTAGAACATACTCTGACTGCGCTGAAACAACAGCAGTCAGATCTGACCATTAACACTCAGTTTGTTTTGGCCTTTTGTTTACAAAACATGACAATGATATATGTCTTTGTAAACTAAACAAATTTGCTCCTGATGGTATACGATCACAACCAAATTAAGAT
>NW_015639358.1:879-1367 GCF_001515625.1 Sinocyclocheilus rhinocerous
CGTGTATACGAGACCGGACAGTGAGGGTGTCTGAGGTGTGTGCTTTTATGCAGGCTGGTGATGAGGTGCTTGATTGGTGACAGGTGCAGGTGCTCAGTACTCAGGTGAGAGGGATCGTTGTGATTGGGTGGTGGCGGAGCCTGGCCGAGCTGTTACAATACCTACCTGGCATAATTCATTAGCATATCAAGGTCTAAATTACTCACATCAATTAAATCTATAACGCATTATTGACTTCATACATATAGGTCAAAGGAAATTCTTTTTATAATTTCATTTCAATTATGGCAAACATTTTTGCAATTTTAAAATATTGTGCAAATTTTATGGTCTTATGAACTTACTGTATGTAAACACTGTAATGTGCACAGGACTTGCATGGCTACAGTCACACATCAATTGATTCAAATTAAAAAATTCTAAAATGAGACCTATTCAGCAATGCAACTGGTCTCTTAGGACAGAATATTTATCATGTCCAATCATTA
>NW_015639359.1:0-522 GCF_001515625.1 Sinocyclocheilus rhinocerous
ATTACTACTAATACTTGTAAATCACGCTCTATACGTTGGAGGCAATGCAATCCTAATCTGCGTACTTTCCCTATGTCCTCTACTGCTCTACTCTCTATTCCAATTGGTCTCTGGAACTGCCAGTCTGCTGTGAACAAAGCAGACTTTATTTCATCTATTGCTACTCATTCAAGTCTCAACCTCATGGTCCTAACTGAGACTTGGAATAAACCTGAGGACACTGCCACTCCCTGCAGCCCTCTCCTCTAATTTTACTTTTTCCCACATCCCTCGCCCGATTGGGGCCTACTTATCTCAAATGAATGGAAATTTGCTTTACCATCTCTTACTGGCAACAGTTAATTTGAATCACACACAATTACTATTGCCCACCCTGTTAAAATCCACTGGAGTTGTTTATCATCCCCCAGGTCAACTGGGTAACTTCTTGGAGGAGTTGGATGTGCTACTCTCAAACTTCCCTGAGGACGATACTCATCTGGTACTACTCGGTGACTTCAACATCCACCAATAAAAACCCCA
>NW_015639360.1:0-943 GCF_001515625.1 Sinocyclocheilus rhinocerous
TTTACGTCCTCGTTGACATCCGTCCCTCCAAACACCACCCCAAACAGCACTCCAGCATCTGCAGAGAAATGAAAATTCACAACAAATACATAAATCCCTTATTTCACTTATTCACCTCCTCTGAAGTTCAACTTTTAAATCCTTAGTGAGCAAAGTCTTTGAGGCATGAAACAGTGTGTTTATCTTGCCAGAGGGGAAAGCAGTCATCCATAGAGTGGACATTTCGGGAAATGACTAAAAAAAATGCCATATCTGAGGGAGGTGAGAGAGAAGTAGCCTTCAATCTTAACAAGACATTCTGTGAGTAAGAATGTGAGTAACAATTTATCAGTCAACAGCCAGTTTTCTAAATTAAAGCCTTAAACTGATAGAGGAAGCTGAAAATATATTATATGATTAAATATCATATAGAAAATACTGTAAATGTTGGGGTACCATGGTACAGTGATGGCCTCACATGGTAATACCATGGTACTCTGATATATACTATGGTAATAAAATAATTACCATCTTCATATGCCATAATATTTCAAATAATACCATGGTGCATGGTACAAAAAACACAGTAATACCATGGTACTTTTTTGTAAATGTGGAATTTCAGTCATGACAAAAATACTTATTGGCTAAACACATGCATGTAAATATGCATTGTCAATGAAATGAAAAAAAAAAATCGAAACATTAAAGTAAGCAGAAATAATCCGTGTATCATTCGATCATTAGTTTTTTTATTTAATATTGAAAGTAGAAACAATCAAATATCCAATATTAGTCGATGCCAAAAATTAAATAAAAACACTAATAATGGCTGATAACTGATATAGTATCAATATAATGTGCATCCCTAAACAAAATACTACTATAAAACGTGTATGGTGTAGTGTGCAAGTAGCTACTTCCACTTTATCTATCACCAGTGAAGTCATAAATTGTGTGATAG
>NW_015639361.1:0-527 GCF_001515625.1 Sinocyclocheilus rhinocerous
TTGACAGTGTAATTTACTTGGCAGTCAATCGAACAGTCACAAGTCAACTGGTTTTCATCAAAAATATCTAAAATTGTGTTCCGAAGAAGAACAAAGCTTTTACGGGTTTGGAACGACATGGGGGTAAGTGATTAATGACAAAATTTTCATTTTGGGGTGGAGTATCCCTTTAAGTAAATGGCTGTGTTTATGAATGGGCCTTTGAATCATTGATTCACACGATTCGTTCAAAACGCGGATTCAATCAGAAACTAAACACCGCTGTGTTGCTCGGAGACACGCAACAATTCTGCTATGGCTTTAAAGGTAATTTGTTCTCTGCAAAATTGAGCAAAAACATATTGTGTTTAAAGTATAACACAATATCATCTTATTTTTGGAACTGTTGTATAAAATCACATTCAAACTTGTGATATTCGGGACAAAATCATCACTCATCATCACATCACATGATACTGCTCTCTGCTGCTTGTGTGATATCTCTTATCATATGATATAAATATGAGACAGAAACTCATACAGGGGCA
>NW_015639362.1:0-1399 GCF_001515625.1 Sinocyclocheilus rhinocerous
ATGTGCAGTATTGAGTTTATGTCATTTGTAACCTTTCAGTACTTTAATTTTTGGTTGTTGTGAAAACCTTTGTTGGAAAAAAAAAACTGAACAAAAACTGTAAGTGTTGCATTGAGCTTCACAGAATGCTACCTGATGAACTGAATAAAAACAGTGACAATTAAAGACTGCAGTGTTTTATATAAAGTACACTAGTGTGTTGCTGCTAATCTGAAAGTGTATTCATATGATGCAAGTGTGTATCATTTTGTCATCAGAGTGACATTTTGACAAAGGATTGTTAGGTTTTGATAGCAGAGTTTCATTTTAACAAAGGATTGTTAGGTTTTGATAGCAGAGTTTCCATTCGACATAGATGTGAATGGTTTATTTCCCAGTGTTGTGTGCTTGTGTGTAAAGTTTTGACACAATGAGCCGAAGTTTTGCAAACAGTGTTCCAGCAATAGGCAAACACTGTATTATTCTGAAATTATTTCAGTTGTATTGCTTCAAAGTTTCACGTTTAATTCTCTGTGTCTCTCTCTCTCTCTCTGTGTCTCTCTCTGTCTCTCTCTGTGTCTCTCTCTCTCTCTCTCTGTGTCTCTCTCTCTGTCTCTCTCTCTCTCTCTGTGTCTCTCTCTCTCTCTCTCGTCCTCTGCGCGCTCTGGAGATGAGGAGAGACAGTCGGGAGCGCGCGCTGGCTTGTGAGGCGCGTGCTCGTGTGGGTTGGAGCGGGTTCTTATAATTCTTCCATTTTAACTCCAAGTAGAATTAAATAATAAATATATTATTTATATTTTCATTAATTTATCTGGTTCTTATTTAATTTTAAAGTTAATTTATCCACTGTAAAATGAATTTAGAAGCTGCAAATGAAAAAGATTATTTGAAATCTGTTACAGTTTTTGCCCATTGCTTGAACACTATAGACACATGCTTAGACCAAAGTAACAAAACTTGAAGCTTTTGTTACTATACCTTAAACACAGTGTAACCATACCTTAAACAAAAGCGCTGCTTTGCACTTCAGTTGCAATTCTGCAACACACTTGCTCCTGCACACTACACACTATTTCATACATAAGACACTTAGTTCAAAAATGAAATCTCAGGGTACCATTGGGAAAACACATCTATTCAAAATACAAAACACATTGGGTGATTGAAAACACTTAGACACACACCTGAAAACACTTACTTACAAAACTGATCACCGATCAGCCAACCACAAATAGGCCTCAGTTGAGCCATTTTGAGCCAATCAGCCATCCACAGATGGGCCTCAGTTGAGCCATTGTGAGAACTTTGCAAGCATGGAGGCAGGGAGAGCAAGAGGTAGAGGAAGACAAAGAGAGAGAGGAGTAGGACATGCTCTAAGAGGCTATGCACGGAACAATATTTCAGATGATATTAGAGCAAC
>NW_015639363.1:0-817 GCF_001515625.1 Sinocyclocheilus rhinocerous
TGAGAGACCAATCTACTTCGAGTGTAAACTAAACGAGCCAATGGATATTGGCATGCGATGATTGCATCCAGCTGCCACGGATAGCCTGCATAGCCGAGGCTGATGGTCCGCAGAACCCAGCGAGACGGGCTGGGTAGCGCTAGCCAGGCACCCAGATACCGTGCAAGCGGAACAGCGGAACCACTGCCGTACCCGCAGTGGGGCAGCGAGGTAGAACGCAGGGACCGAACTCGGGCGGCTCGTCGGTGGACCGAAGAGAGGTCTGAGTGTGCAGTGCAACGGTTATCTGGTTCCACAGTTTGGCAGAGGGTGCATGAGTAGGGCCTTTGTTGACGCTCTAGAACCGCCCGTTGCTGCCTGCTGGTGACAGAGAAGGATGAGTGTGGTCTGGTGTTGGTCCGTCTGCGACTCTCCGTGCTCTCCTGGGACCCAGAAATAGAGAAAACTGCTCTTTTGTCGAGAATTTGGGTGCCATCGACCGTGAGGCCGAGGCGGGGCAAAACGAAACAAAAGATTCTCCACCCGGCCCTCCTCCGGGGGAGGGAGTGGTGTGTTCACCTTCTCCCGAAGAGCAGATCCCTCCATCTCTGGGTCGCCCGTCTCAGGGCCGCTTCAGATCCCTCTCTGGGTCGCCCGTCTCAGGGCCGCTTGCTCTTCTGCTTACTGCCAGGTTTGACAGGGGCCTGGATGGGCGGGGTGGCCTGCCTACGCCCAGCTCGAGCAGGCTGGGGCGCTGCAACCGGCGGACGGATGGAGGCAGCAGCTGCCCGCTGGGGCAGGGTGTGATGAATCACCTCAGTCTGCTTCTGTGCAGCCG
>NW_015639364.1:0-621 GCF_001515625.1 Sinocyclocheilus rhinocerous
TTCCTTGTATGTGCAAACATACTTGGCAATAAAGCTCTTTCTGTTCTGATTCTTCTGATAAAAAGAGATAATGTGACAGATTTCATACAGTCATGTATTTATTATTGTTTTTACATTGCATATCATTTCAAAGCAGCTTTACAGTGATCAGTGGTATCAACTGTCAGAAATGATGTTTTAATGACTTTAGCTATTAACGTAGAGCTCTACATAGAGACCTAATGCGTTTTGCTTTCCCATTTTCAACACAAGTTAGTAACTCAATATGTTTCATATCTATCTGAAATAATACAAAGTTGGGTTTTCCTTTAGCCCAGTTCTGTTTTTGTATATGGTATTTTCTCCATAAAGATTAGGCTAACACACAAAAAAGGCCACATTTTGTGGTAATCTTTGTCTATTAAAATGAAAAAGAAAAAAAAAGTAGGCCAATATTATTTCAGAAAATTAAACTTTCATGCATGTACAGAGGGGCCTTCTAAACTGATCCAAAATATTTTGATAGAAATGCAGTTAGGAAATAAAAAATAAAAAAATCTGGACATTTTCTGGAGTCCTACAGAAATAACATCAGTGCAAAATCTTTTAACAGGGTACTCCAGATGAATCTCATATCATATT
>NW_015639365.1:0-1364 GCF_001515625.1 Sinocyclocheilus rhinocerous
ACAAAACCACAACAAGAAAATATCACAGCCCAAGTTCACAAAAGCTGCTTTTCGCGTACACTGGCGTTTCCCTTATATAGCACAGCTAGACGTCAATCAGCGAGCGCGATGGAAGAACAACCCCCTCCCGTCATCAGACCCAATCAGCTCGTCCCGAATGATTGACAAGTGAGCCGACCAATCCGCACGTCACCTGCAAAAGTGAAAGTAAAAGGGATAGAGAGAAAGACAGCGCGACAGGGGAAAAACTCAAGCAAAAGAACACAAAAACAAGAAAATACTCAAACGACAAATCAGCGTCACATAGGGACGTAACAGTACTACATGGAACATGTCCAAAAAAGGCAGATTTGGTTCCTGAGTAAAATAAATATATATTGTTAAAATCAAACAAACCAATAACTCGCCCACAATATTTAAACTCTAGAAAGAGCGTCAGCAAGAACGTTCTCAGAACCCTTCTTGTGATGAATTTCCATGTTGTAGCTCTGCACAAACAAAGCCCAATGCATAAGTCGTTGATTCGCATTATACATACGAGACAAGAACGCAAGGGGGTTATGATCGGTGTACACGATTGTAGGTACATTAGAAGAACCCAAATAGACTTCAAAGAACTGTAACGCTAACAACAACGCTAAGGTTTCCTTTTCAATCGTGGAGTAATTTGCTTGATGTTTGTTAAACTTGCGAGAAAAGAAACACACTGGATGGTCCACACCATCTATACCCTCCTGAAGCAGGACTGCTCCAGCGCCGACTGCGCTCGCGTCGACCTCCAATTTGAAAGCACGCTCAAATTGTGGGGCTGCCAGAATTGGACTATTACACATCAGAGCCTTAACATTTTCGAATGCCACTTGGCACTCTTCCGTCCATGCAAAAATTTTCTTGGGGCTAAGGAGGTTTGTAAGAGGAGTTACCACAGTTGAAAAGTTCTTACAAAAATTCCGGTAATAGCCAACCATACCTAGGAATCGTCTTAGCTCCCGCCGGGTAACAGGTACAGGAAATTCAGTAATGGCCGCGACTTTCGCTTCCACCGGCTTAACCTGTCCGTGTCCTACTTGTTTTCCCAGATAGGTGACAGTGGCCTGGCCAAACACACACTTTGCTAGGTTGAGGGTTAAGGAAGCACGTTCCAAACGTTCAAACACAGTGCGCAATAAAGAAAGGTGTTCTTTCCAATCATTAGAAAAAATTACTAAATCATCCAAATACGCATTGCAATTAGGTACAGCAGCTAGAACAGTTTGAATTAATCGCTGGAACGTAGCAGGTGCGTTTCGCAACCCGAATGCCATAACATTATACTGTAAAAAACAGTCCGGAGTTACGAATGCAGAGATGTCAGACGCACGCTG
>NW_015639366.1:0-204 GCF_001515625.1 Sinocyclocheilus rhinocerous
TTTGGGGACTGAAAACGCATATTTTTGAAAACGGGTTTCAAAGGTCCACATGATTTCTATGCGGTTTGGCCGTTCGTCCACACGCAAGCGCAGCACCAGTTCAATGAAACCGAACATTTTTGAAAACGCCTGCCAGGGTGAAGATTTAAAAAAAACTCCGGTTGCAGTGTTATCGTGTAGACAGTGAAACCGGAGTTTTTGGCT
>NW_015639366.1:470-644 GCF_001515625.1 Sinocyclocheilus rhinocerous
TTTAAGTGCAAGTTTTTGAAAACGCCACCGTTGTCGTTTCCGTGTAAACTCCCAAAAAGGGAATCTTTGAAAATGGTGACGTCATGCACGTAGTACGTGTTAGGTATGTAGACATGCGCAGTACGTGTGGATTTTAAAGGCAAGCGCGAAAAAACATACACAACAATGGTACGA
>NW_015639367.1:0-914 GCF_001515625.1 Sinocyclocheilus rhinocerous
TCCTGTTCGGTATCGCAACTTGACTTCTCTAAAATGTAAAAAAAGTTTTTGCTGTTGCACTGTACACATACAATACAATTCTGAATTTTTTTTTTTTTAGCATTTTTTTCTTTCATATATGCTTATATGGGCTCCTTCTATCATTTGGTTCTTTGGTGTCCTTTTGGGGTTTCTAAATGTCTTATATCATCTGGTTCTTTGGTGTCCTTTTGGAGTTCTTTTGGAGTCCTTTTTTGGAAAGACATCTACATTTATCTTGAAAAAAGCTTGCAGAAAATACAGATTTTTGAGAATCACCCTTCGATCTTTTGGTTTACTTTGCTGAATATATCAAATGATGACAAAATAAACATTTGAAACAAGATATATGGTCTATGCTTAATTTCATGATTTAACATTTTATAAATTTGTAATAGGGCTGTGCGATTTGGGGGAAAATATCAAATTGCGATTGCAATTTGATTGGCGATTTTAAATTTGCAAAGTCAAGTTTCAGCACAATATTGTCAATAATGTGCAGCACAGTATGGGTATCATTACCCTGCTGAAAAAAACAATAGAAACCATCACAGAAATTCTTATAGTTTCCATTAAACCATTACAAAATTCCTTTTTGTTTTGGGCATTATTCCAATAGGAATTACTGTTGTTCTATTGGTTGCCATCTGCCAGATTACATCCACCAATAGAATCCATCAAATAGACACCACATTATAGGTTACATTAAAACCAATACAATTCCCATTATAACCCTGAAATCCATAAAATAACCCCCAATTGTAAGTCGCTTTGGATAAAAGCGTCTGCTAAATGTCTAAATGTAAATGTAAATTTGGTGTTTTGGGAGTTTTGGGAGTGTTTTTTTTTACATTTTCAGCAGGCAAGATTATAATGGTATAACTACTTTTACAGAA
>NW_015639368.1:0-259 GCF_001515625.1 Sinocyclocheilus rhinocerous
TTATTCGGTCTTTTCGCTTATTCAGTTCGGTTGCCGAACATTCGGCATCCCTAAATATAAATTCACGTCTTGCGCACTTAAATGCCCCTTGAATGTAATGTGTACGTTCCCTTGGAACTGGAATCATGGCGGAATTTCATGTGAAGTCCACTTCGCAGGGCACTTACGATCGAATAAGACCACGCGTGAATGCTGCTGCCTGAACAAGAGACCTCCTTACTGAAGTGAAAGTGTTGACTGGTGTCACTATCTCGCGAAC
>NW_015639368.1:408-546 GCF_001515625.1 Sinocyclocheilus rhinocerous
CGCCGGACCGCGAATTTAACCACCCGTAACTCCCGAACCCCGGGGGCTAGAGGTCTACACGGGTCCAAAAATTCGTCCCGAACCCGAAGAGAACCGTAAATGTGCTACACTGAACCGACCCGGACCTGTCTATTATTT
>NW_015639369.1:0-520 GCF_001515625.1 Sinocyclocheilus rhinocerous
GCCTTGTCTGAGCTACATTAACAACTGCATTCTACACAAGAACTACGTAAAAGCTTACCATTGTCAAATTTGCTTAACTTAAGCAAAAAAGTAAAAGCTTACCATTGTCAAATTTGCTGTGTCAAAGGATGTGGTTCCTCCTGTTGACCATTTGTAGGTATCGCTTCTCGGCCTTTTGGCTAAGATCAAGTGTAGTATCTGTTCTTATCAGTTTAATATCTGATACGTGCCCTACCCGGGCACAGTACCAAACTTGAAAACCTGTATTTAATGTAGTCTAGACTGTATTTTGTTGTTTTTGAACTTTTTTTTGGATATCACACAATCTGCCCGTGTTGGCTTCTAGGTTTTACAAAGTGGAAGATTAATTTATTGCAAAAATTTTGATTGGATGCACACCTTTTTATGTGAACAATAAAAAATACGTTAGCTAGGCTAATTTATTTTGCAATCCTGTAGTAATGCATTGTTGGCGGTCTGTATATACAGGTGCATCTCAATAAATTAGAATGTCGTGGAA
>NW_015639370.1:0-659 GCF_001515625.1 Sinocyclocheilus rhinocerous
CATACAGATATTTTTAATATTATTAAAATATTTTGTCCATCAATGTTGGCAATGAGTAGGCTAATTTCTAATGAAGAGACCAATTTATATGACATATTTTAATGTAGGCTTTTATACATATGTAAACATTATTTAATAACCATTATAACTAGCTATCTCACAAATTTTTGCTCACTCAGTGTTTTTTTAATTTTACAGTGGGGTAATTTTGGTGCAGTAGCACAAGATAGCTTGATTTAAAACTTTGAATTGAATAAAAAATGACAAGCAAGCAGTCAGTAATAAAATAAGAACAAATAAAGAAATTAATAATGATAGCACAAATAAAAAATAACGACAGGCCTAAATTGCTTTTTCAGGTAGGTTTAACAGTAGGGTTAAGATATTTACAATTTTTTTTTTTTTTTACCAATTATCCAAATAATGTTTAGTCCTAGAAAGCTATTATTATCAGAGGACACGTGAGCATAACGGTTAGCAGATCAATGAATGAGAGGGCAGCATTACCAGAGTTGCCCATATACCACACCATGTGACAAAACACAGTAGGGCTATTGCAGACAGAAACAATACTGAACTACATCGATGTTTCCTGTCGGCTCAATTTTTGAGTGGACTTTGCTGATCCGATTCGCATGAACGGTATACGAGTGGAGCAC
>NW_015639371.1:0-233 GCF_001515625.1 Sinocyclocheilus rhinocerous
TACATAATACAAACTCTTACCAGATATAAAATAAAAGTATTAATAGTAGTATATAGTATTAAAGATATATAATATAAAGAATTCACAACCACCACCATTTGCCTCACGCAGTGCAACACATCTCCTTCGCATAGAGTTGATCAGGTTGTTGATTGTGGCCTGTGGAATGTTGGTCCACTCCTCTTCAATGGCTGTGCAAAGTTGCTGGATATTGGCAGGAACTGGAACACGCC
>NW_015639371.1:424-529 GCF_001515625.1 Sinocyclocheilus rhinocerous
AGGTGATGGTCGTGGATGAATGGCACAACAATGGGCCTCAGGATCTCGTCACGGTATCTATGTGCATTCAAAATGCCATCAATAAAATGCATCTGTGTTCGTTGT
>NW_015639372.1:0-2270 GCF_001515625.1 Sinocyclocheilus rhinocerous
CAGCTCATGACAAATGGGGGCAAAAACAAAAGTGTTGCATTTATATTCTTGTTCAGTGTAAATTATTATATTCAGTGGCTTCTCCTACATTTCTTAGAGATATTTAGTGCCAGTTTATCAGGAAGTGACGATTTTGTTCTCTTTGACTCGTTGGATGGCAAATGTTTCATGCGATATTCCAGTTTTGTGCATAAGTTAAATTCACATCTTTGGATGGAAACAGCTATTATCACATGGCGCAGCCAACTGGTTCTTTTTGTATCAGCAGCCAATAAGCTTGCTGCTCAACATTCAAATACTTGGCTGGTGCTTGCTGTAGCAGTTGCAGCGCGCTTCAGAAACCCTCCACCTTCCCCAGCTCAATGGTCTGGAATTGAAATATTAATGTTGTTTTAATATTATCTTGGCACACCAGATGGCAACATTGTTTTATGTTGACATTTCAGTTGTATTTTCAGTGTTTCAACAACAGTGATGTAGAATCAACATCATAGTGTAACCTTGATTCAATGACACTGCCATTATTTATTTATTTATTATTTAGAAAATTCAACTTTGTTTCAACATTAATTGCGGGTGCAAAAGTGATATGAAACCAGTAACATTAATTAAATGCAGTTAGTGTTGACACATCAAAATTGACTTAACATTGTTTCAATGGTTGCTGGCTTTCTGGGAAATGAAAGAAATACTCCACAACAACAGTGATAGATTCACATTTGCATGTTTATTTAAATTTAGACAAATTCCAAAATATTCCAATTTTATTCTAAATATTCTAATTTTCAAGAATCACACAACCAATATTAAAATGTTCAATTTCTTTTATGTCTCTATGTAAAAGACAAACAGCATTTTTTTGAAGAAAGCAGCTGGTTTCCTTTTTTAAAAACTTGCTGGATGCATCTTCCACTTTTTTAGCCCACCATGGAAAGAAATTTTTTTTCAGATATTCGCAAATTTCTTTACAAAGTTTTGCATCGTTAATTTCAATTAATAGCTTGTGTATTTTTTTCCTGCATTCCTTAAACCTTTCCAAACCATGTTCTTTGAAATCACCAAATGTTTTGTCTAAATTTTCTGTTAGAAATAAATCTGATACGATATTATTTAATTGTTTAATAAATTTTTCTCTGATTTGAGTTTTGGATATTTTCAAAGAAAATTGTGCAAGATCAAGTTTAGGTTTTGGTATTTTGGTCTTAGTATTTCTAGTATATTCCAATGAAAATATTTGATTTTCTATTTCTGGAATAATTTGTTTGTAAATATGGCTTATTAATTCCTTGTCAATTTCTTTTGTATTAGTTGGTATTTGGTGTGAGTTATTAATTATATCTTTGCTTCCCAATGTTTGGGACTCAAAATTATAAACGCAATCTTTAATAGGGCATTCGGGCAAATGGTCCTCATACGAGCCACTGAAACCCCAGGGTTTAAGATATCCAATAGTTGATTTTGTGCCATGCTTTTCATATATAATTTTTAATAGAAAAGCACAAACAATCATGCAGGGAACAAGGTTGTGCCTCAACAAACATGGGCTATTTGTAGTAAAGATATATATTTCTGAATAACAACAGTCATCTTCATAATAAATTTCTAATAGTTGTTCTAATATTTCATCTTCAGTATGCTTTCCTTTCGACAAGGGAAATACACTTTTTTTTCTTTCCATCTATCCATGTCAAATGATCCATCTTTTTTCCTACAAAACATGAAAGCAAGCTGATCCCCTGATTTAATTAAATCCTTATATGTTTTATCAAGATAACTGACAAATGTATTAAAATGATCATTAATGTCTTTTTTGAGATTTTGAGATTTTGAGATATTTTTATAATTTATAATACCTTGATTTTGATCATTGATTTCATATATTAAATATTCCAAGGATGTTTTTCTGCTACAGTAGTGTTTATAAAAGATTCCCAAATTAGTCATTTTTAGAATAAAATCTTCATCCATCTCCTCACAAGGTGCAGTTCTTGAAACAGATCTATAAAAAAAAAAAAAATAATACACAAAACAATAAACAGCTAAATATATTTTACAGTGTTTTTCAACGGCTTACACACATTTTCAAGACTTTCCAAACTATACATATAAATCCTAGAACTGCACACAAAATGCAAAATGCCTCAGATCTCTTGCAAAATGAAGCACTGCATTCAAAATATCACAAACACATCTCAAAAGCAAACATTTGCAAACACCTTCACATTAATATTACAGTTTTTCTCGATTGCTTAAACACTATCACCAGGCTT
>NW_015639373.1:0-316 GCF_001515625.1 Sinocyclocheilus rhinocerous
CGCGACAGCGCCACGTGACAATAAGCGACACGGGATTCTATTTTAAAAATGTTTTTTATTTTCTGCAACGTCGCGGCAAGAACAACATTCAAAATATGACAGCGATAATCTCAGGTAATGATTATGTGCTTTATTCAATGTTAAAAGTGTCTAATGTGAGTTTGAATATTATTCTGCATGATGTTTATAGCCATAGTGAAAGCAACAATAGATATTTTACCTCAGATCTTGAAAATAAATTAAAGCAAACTTGTTCGTTAAAACTGTGAACTCACTGCGAACCAACACGTGTATTCCATAACAAAGATATCAGTCA
>NW_015639373.1:326-538 GCF_001515625.1 Sinocyclocheilus rhinocerous
CTTAACAAAGATGGTATCAGTCACTCACTCACTCAAAACTATTCAGTCCATTCACATCATCTATTTTCCGTGTCCACTTTTCTTTTCTACACACTCGCCATATTTTTGCTGTCACATCGTATCTACACTGGGCGCAACAAAGCAAACAAAGCATTTTGAACTTTGGGTCAGTATGTCATAAATAGAACGAGTCAGCAGTTTACTGTCGGGGA
>NW_015639374.1:0-498 GCF_001515625.1 Sinocyclocheilus rhinocerous
CTGCGGCAGTGTGGGAATTTAGGTAAAGCTCCTGTGGGAGTGGGTCGTTATAGATGGATTAGGTGATGAAAAAAGGGGGTCAACTATGGTGGGTCTGAAGTTTGAGTGACTGGGGCTATACTGACGTCAAAGGGGTTGGCCGATGAGGGTTCGGTGGGCTTCCTTGATGTGGGAGCGGTCCGATCGAATGTAGCTCTTGAAAGCTTCTGACGACCAGCGACCGAGTGCTTGTATCTGCTGCTGGGAGAGGCCTTTTTGGGCCGCTGTGGTTGCTGCGCCAATTCGGAATGAATGGCTGGAAAAATTATCAGCTGGGGTACCGGATAGGAGTAGAATGGATTTAAGGTGCTTTTGAAACCAGAAACGAGTGACGGGACGGTTGGAATCATCTGTAAAAAGGGGGTTCAGAAACGAGTGACGGGGTGGTTGGAGTCGTCTGTAAAAAGAGGGTCAGATGGGAGTTTGGACTGTGATTTCCTGAGCTGGACAAAGGCTAGG
>NW_015639375.1:0-868 GCF_001515625.1 Sinocyclocheilus rhinocerous
TTAAAAAAAATGTAGTTAATATTTGCATCATTTATGATTTATTTTGTCTACCCGCAAATAAACAGAATGCATTTTTTTATTACCTGACCCGCCCGTGGATATAGGAAAAGCAAAATAAGTTTGCTGCGTAAATCAGACGGACTTAATGAAAATGCAAATTAATTCTCTGACAGCAGGAGGTGCTTTAAAGCGGGAGAAACAGGTTTCCCCAGTAACGGCTGTACACAACGCAGCGCTGAGCTCACAAACGCTGCTTTATCAGGCATATAACATGCAAGATGAAATGAAAATGACATCGAAAATTTTCTAAAGATAGTCTTCCTTCAGAAATACAGTGATATAAAAACACCCGCACCTCGTTTTGATCTTTAAATGTGCAGTACGTGCTCGTGTTTATTCAACGAAGCCTTTTGGAAAATCTCTCATTTTTGATGTGGCGAGCGCCACAAATAAATAAATGGCACAACCACCTGAGCCCAACTTCAGTCTACTCATCACCTTAACTTTAACTGCGTTTGTAGCCGGCGCCATAGCCAGACTGATAAACAAACACACTTCAGTCTACTCATCACCTTAACTTTAACTGCGTTTGTAGCCGGCGCCATAGTCAGACTGGTAAACAAACACAGACTGGAAGTTAACTTCGGGCCAGGTGCGTGCGCCCGATGAAACTGTCTATATAAAGCTTGAAGCATCAGAATCGGCATCAGTATCGGCCGATCACCATGACAAGAAATTGGCACTTGGTATCAGCTGCAAAAATCCTGATCGGAGCATCCCTACATTATAGTCCTCCACGTCCGCTGCGTTCTCAAAACTTTGACAATTTGACAATACCTAGAATATCAAAATCAACTGCGGGCGGCAG
>NW_015639376.1:0-1549 GCF_001515625.1 Sinocyclocheilus rhinocerous
CAAAGGTTTACAAAAAACCAATCCCCCCCGTCCAGACTCTAGACAACCCCTAACCATCGATCTCCTCAGCATCTGCCTAACTACTCTTTGTTCAGGTTTATTTCCCCCTAACAAAACCAGAACCTTGGATGCCATGTTCAATTTGGCTTTCTTCGGCTTCCTCAGAGTCTCAGAACTCACCACCAACTCAAACTTCAACCCAGCCATACATCCCACATTCTCCGACATTCAAATTATAAACCACGACATCATACGTTTCAACATCAAACAAAGCAAAACTGACCAACTGAAACGCGGCCATTCAATCTTCATCTTCAATTTGCCAACCCCCATCCAACCATATCAGTCCATAGCCCTTTTTCTTCATCAGAGGAAATCCCAAATTACCTCTTCTCTTGACCCTCTTTTTATCGACGATAAAAACCTTCCTGCTTCCAGACATTGGTTCCAAAATAACCTCAAAACCATCCTCAGCAGATCCGGCATCCCAACTAAACATTTCTCTTCCCATTCGTTCCGCATTGGGGCAGCCACCACAGCAGCACAGAGGGGACTTTCCGAACACCAAATCAAAATGCTGGGCCGATGGACGTCTCATACCTTCGAAACATACATTCGATCTGATCTTCACCACATTAGACAAGCTCACCAAACACTAGCATCTTTCTGAGTCCGGACCGCTTCCCCCCTACGATTCCGCGCATTTCTGCTTACTTAGTCCCGCAGGGCTCCTATTCATCCGGATGCAGCGAGAGCTCCCCTTTTCGAATCGGCGTGAGCTACCACTCCTGGAGTGGGCTCTCCCATTCGAATCGCCGTGAGGGCTCCCCATCCAGATGCCGTCCAGGCTCTCCCGTTCGAGTCGCAGTGAGGGCTCTCCCGTTTGATTGCGATTGAGATCTCCTTTGATACCTATAAGGAGCTCTCTCCTTCAAATGCGCGGGAGCTCTCCCGGTCGAATCGCAGTGTGAGCTTTCTGTTCGGGCGCAGTGGGGGCTCCCCCTTTCCGAATCGCCGTGTGATCCTCCATGTTATTAACTATGGGGGCTCTCCCGTTCGGATCGCAGCGTGACCCCTCCTATACGAACAAGTGGACTGGAGGTACCAAGGTTTATCTGTCCCTCGGGTGCAGCGGGCCCGCATGTCCTTACGGGGTCCAAACCCTCGCATCAGGGGGAGGGTAGCTCTGCGTTTATATATACAACGCGGGCTCCCTCTTTCTGCAGCGGGGGGGGGGGTCGCTTTGGACGTCCGTGGCCCGTTTCCCTTCAGGGCCGAGGGCACCCTGCCCCATCCATGACATCTAGGGGCCCCTTGGTATTTTTACTTCATAGGGCTCCATGGCACGGATGTGCAGCGGGGTGTACTCCAGCTACGCTCTCAAACCTCCAGTCCCGAGATACTCCCGCAGGAGTAATTCCAGGAAAGTCACTGACGCAGCAGTGCAGCAGTAAGATGCTCCTTAATTAAAGTTCCAAAGCGCGGCTCTCTCACCTCATCATTAGTATAGCTTAAAATTTCACTCCTTTTGGGGGGTATCACCATTATT
>NW_015639377.1:0-569 GCF_001515625.1 Sinocyclocheilus rhinocerous
CATGGAAACTATGTATAAACCTCCATTAAACTATTTAATAATCAATAAAAAAAAATGTAAAGCAGTATGATATTATGCTGTACCCACATTGGACCAGTGGTTTGGAAAATGGATGAATGGATGATTCAGCTGCAGGTGCAGCTTTCTGGCGAGACGTGGTAATTCATTCGGCACGACCCTCACAGTGCATTATGGGTATTCTCTAGCCATTGAGTGTACATCGGTTGTGTGCTTGTTATTGTGGTGTGTTATGGGATTGAATGAGTGCACTCAATAATGTCCACTATGGTTTCGTTTATGGTTATGGTTTACATTTTCCAACTGAACTAAATGATTTTTATTTCTATAAAAAAGCAGGATGGTGGGACCCACACACACCAACCAAAGGTAAAACCGCATTAGGGGTCCTAATCCCAATGCAGCCCTCTAGCTCCAACCCTAATCAAACACACCTGAACAAGCAAATGAAGGTATTTAGGATTACTAGAAAGTTACAGGCAGGTGAGATTGATCAAGCCTGGAATTAAGTGGACCTCGAAGGCCAGAGAGCAGGGGTGTGCAGTTCTGCT
>NW_015639378.1:0-622 GCF_001515625.1 Sinocyclocheilus rhinocerous
TCCACAGACTCACTTTCCCATTTGAAATTGCAGTCACCAGTATGCACCCTGACCTGGTTCTCTGGTCCAACTCCAGCCGGATTGTCATAATAATAGTCGAACTGACAGTCCCTTGGGAAGAGGCCATTAACGAGGCCTTTGAATGGAAGAAGCTGTGATATGCCAACTTGGCAGCTGAGGCAGAGGAGTGGGGCAGGACGGTGAAAGTATACCCGGGAGAAGTGGGCTGCAGTGGCTTTGGGGCTGCAGGGGTTTTGTGGCTAGTTCCGCTATAAGGCTGCTGAAGGAGTTGGGCATCAGAGGACAGGTCCAGTGGAGGTTAGTCAGGGAGCTTGCCACTGTTGCTAAAAGAAGCAGCCACTGGCTGTGGCTGAAGCGGATGGACACAGTGTGCGCTGCCAAATGACCATGTAAGTGACACTGTAGAGTTTTCTGTTGCCATCCACTGAAACAGCCACCATTTCAGGGCTACAGCCTGGACAGACAAATGGCTCCTTTCTCAGAAGTTGGTTCACTTCAGAGTTGCAGTACACGTATTGCAGAAAGCTCCTCTGAAAAGCATTCACTTTGCCAGTCTGAAATAAACAAATTATAGTACAGCTTTCAATAAACTACAAGATCA
>NW_015639379.1:0-518 GCF_001515625.1 Sinocyclocheilus rhinocerous
GCTTTGATGCAACCTCCCAACTTTTCTCTTTTTTATCAAAATGTGTTTTTTTACCTTGGACCATGTAATATAATTTCAACTTTATCTTTAACAGCATTCAAGATTTTAACATTTCAAAAAACATTCTCATGTTAGCAGACAGATTACACTTTCACATGTGACCAACAATTCCTCAACAAATATAAAATATCATAATGAAATATTATCAAAATATTAATCTTTTGGAGGTGACAGATCTGACAGATCTGACAGAGTTGACACATCTGACGGTGGTGAACGAAAACCTGAATTCGTGGTCATTTTAACTATCTAATACTTTGAATCAATCAATTACTGTATTAAAACAAACACAACAAACAGAGAGTATGTTATTGTTTATAAAAGATTCACATTTAAGTATTTTGATATATCTTTGGAACACAGTGATCTATTTTCTCTCATCTCAGAACAGTATGTCAGCTGGGCATCTACATGGTAACTTTTAAAAACAGTTATATGAACAAATAAAACAATTAGTT
>NW_015639380.1:0-189 GCF_001515625.1 Sinocyclocheilus rhinocerous
TGATGATAAGAGATACACATGTGAACCCTTTTTAAAGACTGTAATAATGCACGACCGACTCGACAGGTCAGAGAGGACGTGTTTACTAGCGCCACAGCGCGGCGCTGATCAGTTACAACAGCGCAGCGCGAACATTACTCTTCTTCTTCTTCTTCATGTTTTATGGCGGGGGGCGGCCAACCGTGAGGG
>NW_015639380.1:301-618 GCF_001515625.1 Sinocyclocheilus rhinocerous
AATGAAAATCAGTATTAAGTTATTACATTTCTTTTGCTTACCTTTCTACTACATGTAAACAGTTGTACTTTGAAAAACTGCAAATATAAAATATATAAGACTTATAAATTTACAATACCATAGTCCTCTTGAGGAGCACACCCAGCTTCTAGTATATATATTTTTTTATTTTGTACTTAGTTATTATTGTTGTTGTCGTCAAATTCTACATTCAGCACAATATTGCCCATTTAAAATTTGAACTATTATTAAATAGCCTAGTATATATATGAGATTTTTGTTGTCTCTAGTAAAGGGAACATTGTTATTTAACTTTA
>NW_015639381.1:0-182 GCF_001515625.1 Sinocyclocheilus rhinocerous
TGGATTCAGTGAGAGCTGAGTAACAAATCACTTTCAGGAGAAAACGTGAACAAAGAGTCATCAAAGCTTTCGGACGCAGCTGCAGCGAACTTCTGAGGAGAGGTGAGCAGTTCACGGTATTTCTCTTATTTAAACAACTGTAAAACACACTTTACACAGTATGTTTGCAACAATAAACGAGT
>NW_015639381.1:381-572 GCF_001515625.1 Sinocyclocheilus rhinocerous
TGTTTGCAGTGATTGATAATGTTTTAGTCTCGTGATCTGTGAGGGGAATGAATGCGAACCAATTTAAAGTAGTGCTGCTGCGATTTTATTTATACCGTTATTATTTTTTAAGATTTTTCTTTGGCAGATCAAATCTGTTTGCAAGGTAAGTTAGTTTTAAGTTCTATATTCCAGATAATCGCGTTGTTTAA
>NW_015639382.1:0-1043 GCF_001515625.1 Sinocyclocheilus rhinocerous
TAATATAATATAAAAAATATATTTTAAAAATGTAAAAATATATATATTTTTTATTATATATTTTTGTCTGTAGTAACATTTATCATCAGCACCATTATTATTATTATTATCATCATCATCATCATCATCATTATTATTATTTTCATTATTGTTATTGATGTTTGCAACGGACCAAAATAATATCTTGTCAAAATGAAACATGTGGCACGTGTTTGCCTTTAATTCTTTTCTTGTCAAAATGAAACATGTGGCACGTGTTTGGCTTTAATTCTTTCATGTGCTTCTGTCACTTTCCTTTTCTTCTGTATGCGACTCCTTCCTCTGGTTTTCTGACGGCTGTAATAAATCATCTGAATGCCTTTGGTTTCCAGGTTTTACAGTGATTAAAGCATAAAGCTAACTACCGTGTATACTTAATTCATCTTTAATAAAAGGGTTTCAAACCTGATCTGCAGGATCTGTCAGACTCAGAAAGACAGTTGGAGGATCTGCAGGAGCTTCCAGAAAAGCCACAGGCTGCAGATTATATGTTAGCTGGGTAATTACTCTCAGAAATCTCTGCATTATCATCACACAAAGGCAGAAATGGGTCACGCAGCTTCTGGGACAATAAACTCAAACCAAAGCCCTTGAAATAACAAACGAGCCAAACAGATTGACTTTCAGAGCCGTTTACTACATACAGTATTTACACAGCGCTGAGCGGAGCAACATGTGTGAATGAAGGAGCTACAGACGCCGAGTGGCCAGACTGAGCAAACGCAGCAGCATTTCTCCAGAAACACCTTTCAGAGCCGCGCCGTCTTCAGACCGATGAGATCCCACGTCTTCAGAGCAATCTGGATCCAGAACACAGCTCTCTGGAAAACAGAAAACATGCGTTAGGCACAAATACCTGTCATAGCGAGATGTTCAGAACTTGAGAGTTAAAGGAGATGTAGTTTGTGTGTAATGTCACATGATGGGATGTTTTGCTCACCTGAGTCGCAGCAGACTCCTGGAGCCGCGCATCGGCCCCGGGCCCCACAGGACACCCCGCCCGT
>NW_015639383.1:0-603 GCF_001515625.1 Sinocyclocheilus rhinocerous
TGTAATACCCAGTCAGCGGAAGATTGTGCGTACATGAATCTCCACAGTCTCCTCCCCGAAATAGCCATATATGGAGCTTACAACACCTTTTTTAATATGCATAACGTCATCTGCATATCATTTCCATGCATATTTCCATCCACGTGACACCATGTTTAACGCAGTTAAGGGTAGCCTACAACACGTTAGGAAAATATGAGATAAGGACTATAAATGCGTTTTGAGACATCACTATTCTAATTTATGCAATTTGCCTAAAAGGTAAACATGTATTTTAGAATGTTTATAGCCTAGATTTTTATGGAAAGAGATAGGCCTTTTTTTTTTTTGCAGCGTAGGCTAGCTGTCTGACTCACCGCGTCAATAACAAAACATTTTGAAAATAAAACGTGCATATCTTACAATTTCTTTCGAATTCTATCTTTTAAATATGGTGTCTGTCACAATATTGAGAAGAGCACGAAAGGGGTTATCATTAGGCTACTGTCTGTGCGCGACACCTGTGAACAGAGGTTATACTGTCATCGGACCTTTTCAAACCAGCCAATGGACTGTTTGATCAACGAGCACATCCTTATGTCTGTCGTTATCGCCTATGTTCCG
>NW_015639383.1:934-1356 GCF_001515625.1 Sinocyclocheilus rhinocerous
ATTATTCAGAGTGTCATATTTAATCTAAATGTGTGTCAAATGTAAAACAGACTTTAAAATCATTCTGTTTGCTTCATTATTTCGCTCCCTCCAGTAAAATAGTGCGTACGCATGGTCTGTCCGGACGGTGCGCACATATTTACGCCTAGTTTATTTTTTATAAATCCCGATATGTGCGTGGAAAATTGCGTAAGCACATTTCCATGCCCATTTTGTGCGTACGCAACGTTTATACATCTCATTTATAAAATGTTGCGTATAAACCGTCCTAAATTTGTTCTAAGATCATTTCTCAAAAGTGCTTAAGTGCGATTCAGAGAAAACGAACGTGCGCACAAAAACACGTGTGTGCGCCTCTCTTCTAGATGTGGCATTTATAAATCGCAAATGACCTTGAAATTGTGCGCAGCTGACTGGTGTCA
>NW_015639383.1:1500-1606 GCF_001515625.1 Sinocyclocheilus rhinocerous
AAGAAAAAAAAAACTTTACTGAGTCTGAAATTGAGGTCCTGCTGGCGGAGGTAGAGGATCGTGCGGGACGCTTTTTATTTAATAATGAGTAATTATTCTGTGGACA
>NW_015639384.1:0-668 GCF_001515625.1 Sinocyclocheilus rhinocerous
AAAGCGCTATACAAATAAACTTGAATTGAATTGAATTGAATTGAGGGGAAGGAAGGGGATGAGTAGGAACTAATGCATATGAGAGAGAGGCGTTTTCCTGCATATTCTCTCAGTGAGATGTGGAAACAGATGTCTGTATTTGAATACACTTTGTGTGTATTGTCCGTCTCAGAAGATCAAAGTGTCTGAGGTTCTGTAACTCTTACAGGTTACAAGTCCGACTCTCTATCCATTAGGCCACGACTGCCCCCAATATTGACATTTATGAATAGTTTGAACTCTCACTGTACAGTATGTGCATAAAAGTGTATGTGTGCTTCTGTGAATGTGTTTTGGTATGTGTATAGGTGTATGTTTTAAGTGAGTGCATTAGCAGTGACACTACTTACTTGAGGCAGAATCTTTTCTCTTTATATCTGATAAATGAAAATGTTTTAAATCAATTCAATAACAATATCGCATTCAACATCACTTATCGCAAGAACTCTTGAAGACTGTTGAGATGGAAGACATTTGTCAGCCTTCTTGGTGAGCTTCTCCACAAAGTTTGGAAATGTTTTCAATCTACAAATTTGGTAAGCAAATATTTGTATTTATTTGTTTAATATGTTTAAAATTATGTATGTGTCAGGGATAGTCCAGCCTCGTCAGGCCCAATCACCTCACAC
>NW_015639385.1:0-450 GCF_001515625.1 Sinocyclocheilus rhinocerous
TATCATGAATGTGATTGTTACTAGTAAGAAAGCCATTTTAGATATTAGAAATTATATTGATATCACAAATGCATTTTCAGATATCAGAAATAACATATGTAACATGTTGAAATACATTTACTGATATCAAGAATTAACATTTCAACTAGTAACAACTGAATTCTTGATATCAAGAATTCACATTTTTACTAGTAACAAAGTAATTATTGATATCAACAAAGGCAGTTGATATCTGAAATTGCCCTTGCAACTAGTGAAAATAGAATTACTGATATCTTAAATAACATTTTAACTAGTAAAAATACTTTTACAGATATGTAGAAATGCCATTTTTACAGGTAAGAATAGCTATGGTAATGAGATCATGAATATTAATGAGATCTGGTTTTCCCACAATCCTCCTTATAGAGTCAGCATTGGCCAAAGATGGCGGAAGAACATCCATGCGCA
>NW_015639386.1:0-3218 GCF_001515625.1 Sinocyclocheilus rhinocerous
TTGTTCTGGAGCTGATGATCCCGCGCTCTGCTGCCACACTGGAGCACACTCGCCACCAACTGGACAGGGGTGGAAATTACAGTAATAAATTACAATAGATCTCCCTCAGTGTAATCTGTCAAAGTGACGGATGGCCTTTAGATTTTTCCGTCACTGCTAAAAAAAATTTCGGTTAACGCAACTTCTGGTCAATCGTCACTCAATTAATGACTTAATTACCACATTAACTTTAACACTGCTTCAGTGTTAATTTGACACTCTTCAGTGTTCATTTTATCACTCTTGAGTGTGGACTTAAATAAACTCCCTGGAGAGTTACAAAGACAATTCAGCTCATAATTTATTCATGCCGCAATGCATGATGGGAGCCATGGATGAGTTTTGATTGGCTACAACATGCTTTTTTGATGGTTATCGTTGTTGTGATTTTTTGATGTCTGTGTGTCTAAATTAAGGATTCTTTTTTTTTCAGTTTTTGATCAAAATACGTTTTAAAAACATCTGTCTGATTATACCAAAAATGCCAAATCTTACATCGTTCACAGGATTGACGTAATCAATAAAGAAAACCTAACTCAGTTGTTTGGGTCACTACATCAGGGGTTCTCAAACCTCTCCATGAAGTACCCCCAGCACTGCACGTTTTGTATGTCTCCCTATATCTGACACACCCACTTTCAGGTCTTGCAGTCTCCACTAATGAGCTGATGAGTTGAATCAGGTGTGATAGATGAGGGAGACATACAAAATGTGCAGGGCAGGGGGTACTCCAGGACAGGTTTGAGAACCACTGCACTACATAATCAATGCCACAGGATCATCTTTCCTCTGGTTTGTCTGGCTGATATAACTCAGTTACAGTAGCCAAACAACTCTAATGTTATAAATTTAAGGGTCAAGAGTCCAACTAATGCAAACACTGACCACTATAAGGGTGACTTACAAATTTAGATTTTCTCCTTATTAACTTAGTGTTAATAACTTTAACACTGCTTCAGTGTTCATTTGACACTCTTCAGAGTTAATTTTAACACTTGAGTGTGGACTCAAATAAATTCCCGGGAGAGTTAATTTAACACTGGGCTTTTTGCTGTGCTGGTGTATGATATTTATGAATCTCACCCGCAAGAGTACAAACTTACCCGGAAGCAGTGTTGGAGCTACACTTTGTAGCGTTAAATATTGAATTGCTCTTGCAGTTAATTAAATCGATTAAGTTTACTTTTAAAATGATGATTGATTTAGAGTTAGAGATTTAGCTCTAATTAAAGTTATTTGTGAAATGTTTAAAATGTGAAGTAACCATTATCGTGATCAATGATCCTTTTGGTAGCGCAACTAAACCTTGGTTAAATTACTTTTAGTGTCTTGCTTTTTTGAAATTAGATTTCCACGGTGTCCAGTCTTCAAAATGAGTGACAGCTGTTGATTAGCTGGTTTAGGTGTATTTAATTAAAGCTGCAGCCAAACTTTGCAGGACAGTGATCATTCAGGAACAGGACTGGACACCCCTGAAATAACGTGATCCTCAGTAGTCTGAAAATGTATTTATTTGCTTTATTTTTGACTTGAATACCTGCGGTCTCCAATCGTCTTGTTTTTAATAATCAGTGTTAAATTATATTTTATCCATTTAGCATCAAGTCAGAGTTTGGAACAAAGGAGTCTCCATATGTGAGGTTGTTCAGTCATGGCTTTGTAGCCTCATCTGACATTTTAGCTCTGACCACAGCCTGTAGGATGGATCTCTACAGGTTTCCCTTCGACAGCCAAAGCTGCAATATAACACTGCAATCAACTGCATATTCAAGTACATCTGAAACCTATCAGTTTTGACAAAAAAACAAGATTGAATGGTTTATTCTTCTAAACTATTTGACTTTAAGATATAATAAAATGTTAATGTCTGTTCCCACAGGTCAGGAGATTATAATTAATAAATTAACTGATGCAGAATGGATGACCTTCCAGTCGAAGGAGACCTTTCACACCCAGGGAGAGTGGGAGCTCATCAGTATAAATGCGACTAACTCTTTTACCAACGTTATATTGTTGGAAATGGATCAGCTGATATATCAGGTACAGAGCACAGCGTATAAAATACATTTTATTTAAATACATACATAAAATGAGTTTGTAAAAAAAGTGCCAAAATTATATTACATTATTACATTTTCAAAAAGGCAGGGGGATCAAATACCCTATGAATTAATTTATTAGCCATTTTCCAATACATTAGGAATCAAATAATACAATTACATTTTTTTTTTTTTTTTTTTTACACAGGTAGTAAGCATTTTATTACACAGGTACATTACATTTATTTTACTATTTCATTTTCAAAGTCAACATTTAAATTGTGTGAATGTGGTTTGTGCGCAAGAGCAAACAGTTTTCACATGAGAAGGTGCATGGAAATTGTGAACGTCAAGGGCGATATGTGTACTGTATGTCTATCAGCAAGAAATGAATAATTAATAGAACCTTAATAGTTTTACAGCATTCAGATACATTTGGAATAAACCATATTTATAAAATTATTTTAGGGATCCAAATATTCACTTTTTATGGAAAAGTGCAAAACAAATCACAATACTGAAAACAAAATAACAAATCCAAACACAATGGCAAGTCTAAAAACAAAATAAGTTAGAAAACACAAATCTCTTTCTACTGAGAGAACTTTCTACTGCTGCAGCCTGCTGTACTTTCTGTGTATAGACTGGCAGAGGTCTAATCTGATTTATGTATTCCGTTATACCTACCTTTTCCATTTTGTGTGACTTGTAATTGTGTTCTCTGACTTTTGTTTTCAAAAATGTTGTGTTTCCTGACTTATTTCTGTTTTTAGACTTGCCATTGTTTATAATTTGTCATTTAGTTGGATTTGTTATTTTGATTTTTGTTATTTGGTAATTTGATTTGCACTTCTCAGTTGCCGTAACTTCTCCTGTAATTTGAATAATACCTTTAGTTTCTTATCATTCCATCAGAGTATAAAAGTCACACATTTCAGCAGTCTGTTTAATCCCAGTCACTGATAGCAGGCTACTCTATTTACTGCACATTATGCATTTGTGAATTACTACAAAAGGAATGTTGCTATTGTTAGTCCATCAATACGTGTTTTAAATTAAGAAAACAAATATGGCAAAACATATTCTGCATTTAAGTTAAAGGGATGGTTGACTGGGTTTTTTCTAGGCTTGATTGTGTTT
>NW_015639387.1:0-890 GCF_001515625.1 Sinocyclocheilus rhinocerous
ATTTCATCAAACAAAGTAAATCAGATCAGGAAAAAGAGGTCACCATGTCTAAATTTTTAACCTCCCGTCACCAATCCAACCGTATCAGGCCCATTTTCTTACCTACAATTCAGAAGCTCTCAGTCTACATTCCCTCTTGACCCTCTTTTTGTCGATGACTGTAACCACCCCGTCACACGTTTTTGGTTTCAAAAACATCTATCCAAACGATCCCGCTCATTTGAAACTGCCGCCGCAGTGCCCCGCTCATTTGAAACTGCCGCCGCAGTGCCCCGCTCATTTGAAACTGCCGCCGCAGTGCCCCGCTCATTTGAAACTGCCGCCGCAGTGCCCCGCTCATTTGAAACTGCCGCCGCAGTGCCCCGCTCATTTGAAACTGCCGCCGCAGTGCCCCGCTCATTTGAAACTGCCGCCGCAGTGCCCCGCTCATTTGAAACTGCCGCCGCAGTGCCCCGCTCATTTGAAACTGCCGCCGCAGTGCCCCGCTCATTTGAAACTGCCGCCGCAGTGCCCCGCTCATTTGAAACTGCCGCCGCAGTGCCCCGCTCATTTGAAACTGCCGCCGCAGTGCCCCGCTCATTTGAAACTGCCGCCGCAGTGCCCCGCTCATTTGAAACTGCCGCCGCAGTGCCCCGCTCATTTGATGCTGCTGCCGCAGTGCCCCTCTTATTTGATGCTGCCGCCGCAATGCCCCTCTTAACTTGATGCTGCCGCCGCAGTGCCCCGCTCATTTGCTACTGCCACCGCAGTGCCCCGCTCATTTGATACTGCCGACGCAGCGCTCTGCTTAATTCAATTCTGCCACTGCAGTGCCCCGCTCATTTGATACTACCGCCGCAGTGCCTCCATCCATCGTTTCGAGCCTAATGGCTTATTCAGCATTGGACAGG
>NW_015639387.1:1064-1330 GCF_001515625.1 Sinocyclocheilus rhinocerous
CCTTCCATTTGTCGTTTCGAGTTTCAAGGCTTATTCAGCATTGGACCGGGCTCCCCCTTCCAGTGCAGCAGAGCCACAGCTCCCTTCGGACGCAGTGAGAGTCCCTCACCTGGCCTTCCATCATCCTCCTTATTCGGCGGCAGGTAGGGCTTGCCATCCAACGTGGAGAGCCACAGCTCCCGTTCAAGCACCGCACGACCCCTCCCAGTCACCCTGCCGCCCCTCGCACACCCTACTTTTCTTCACGGCACGCATATTTTTGGGGG
>NW_015639388.1:0-505 GCF_001515625.1 Sinocyclocheilus rhinocerous
GCGCTACAGGGTGATGCGGAGGAGACAAATTGTTGAATAAAGTCGCTATTTTTTTTTCTTAGTACAGTAAACCTTGATCCGGCTTGCGTTTCCACTGTCAACAGTACACTTACTTGATAGGTGTGGTGTATGCCGGAAAGTAGCAATCGACATCATTCTCACACGAAAAAGCATGTCATTGTGTTTGTGCACTCTGATGTAAACAAGCCCAACACGCATGAGCAGCATGGCGGAACGAGTGCTGAGTTTGTATCATGAGTATTTTTTTTTAAATTGGCGCCTCTTTTGTGTAGTCATTCCTCTTGTAGCACGCACGCGCAAGGATTCTCTGTCAACCAATCAACGTTCTCAGGGCTTAAAGTTCTCCGGCACCATGCCGGATCTCCGGTGTGTGGCGTTTGGCTGCGGGAAAAAAATATATTCGTCCTACTTTTAGAAACTCCTACATTAAAAAAACCCCCTTGTTGATATCACGTTCAAGTTCATGAGTTCGCCTACCAATGTA
>NW_015639389.1:0-773 GCF_001515625.1 Sinocyclocheilus rhinocerous
ATCTAAGAATGTATCTTTTATTCTCCAGTACTGAAAACAGAACCATATGGGAGCTTTTGATATGCGCTGTGACGCAGCTCTTGGAAATCACCTTTTTTGTTCGTTGTCTGTCATTTCGAAGCTTAAGTTGCATACGGTTTTCTTTAGTTTGAACACAGTCGTGCTGCACAATATTTGTGTGGAAACCGTGATACACTATCATTCAGAAGTTAGTAAGTCAGATTAAAAAAAATAAAATTATTGTTTTTCTTCAACAAGGAGGCATTAAATTGATCAGATGTGGCAGTAAAGACATTTATAATATTACAAACATCATATTATACATATTATATATCATGTTGGCGCTTGTTGTTGCCTTTAATTTATGCTTATTAAAAATTGCATATATATTACAGTAATGAGTATTTTCATTGGGAATAAACAAGCTTAACTTTCTTTAAGCAAAATGTACACTATAGTTCAAACTTTTTGAAAGTAATTAACCATACATACTTTACAAAAGTGCTTTTGTTTTTTTTCCCGAAAGAAACTAATAATTTTATTCTGCGAGGAGGCATTAAAGTGAATAAACGTGACAGTGAAGACGTTTATAATGTTACAAAAGATTTCTATTCGAAATAAATGCTGTTGTTTTGAACTCTCTCCTGAAAAAAAAATCCTGAAATTTTTTTTTTATCACTGTTCCCACACAAATATTAAAATGTACAACTGTGTTCAACATGGATAACAATAGGAAATGTTTCTTGAGCACCAAATCAGCATATTAGAATGAT